>NC_053500.1:84705516-84823016 GCF_905171775.1 Rana temporaria | reverse complement strand
GCTAGACTGCGTAAGATACAAAAGCCGTTGGATGACAAGGGACAGTCCCAATCAAAAGACAGTCAAGGGATCGGCAACGAGTAAGGCTATCAAGATATTGGTCTGACAGTAACCTGGGTGGCTTCCCAGAGGTGGAAGCAGATAAACTAAGGACAGCCAACTGGGTCGGCAGATTAGCCAATACGTATATATTCAACAATCCTAAGTCTCCAGGATCCTTATCCGGATTCGCAGCCGTGCGGTGATGATAACGATAATTGCCCTGTGGCTTGCAGGCAATGATGCCCACGGGTACAGTCTCAGATCCGAGAACCTCCTATTCTCCTTCCTGAGATTCAACACCTTATACAGCGTGCCAACGGTATCTTCCAAATTCATACAAATTATATCTAGATACAGGAGACCAAGAAGTGGAGGTCTCGCCGTTAGTGTTTGAAATCCAATGGAGGTCAGAGCGCCTACTCCAGACTTCTAAGTACATTGGCTACGAGAAGAACCTATAGAATTAAGGATGGAATTCTCTGTTCCTTACTGTAAGGAATGAATTGTATACAAGCAAGCCTAGAGACGGCATTAAAGGATACTTGAAACTCAGTTGTGTCTTCACTCTCTGGGATCCAGTAACGGTTTGCATATCTCAGCAACCAAGTCCGAAAGACCTAGGCAGGTTATTTTTTTCCACCATGGGGTCTTCCAAATAGTGTGAGACACATTATCTCACTCTCCATTTAGAGGGACAAGACATCCTAAATATCGCCAGTAACATGGAATAAGTATTCCTTTTGGCAAATACAGTATGTAGAGTAGATCTAGAAGAATTTCAAACATCCATTTTCTTTTTTTGACTTCAATACTTTTTTTTATTTCCATACAGTTACAAATAAAAATTTACAGATCAATTCTTTTTATATACTTAGTGCATTTTATGTGCATATAAGAAAAAAATTATTGCAACAATAAAAAATAACCATACATCCCGTTCCCACCCCTCCCTCCCTCCTATCTTGTTTTTAAAGTGCTTACACGTTTTTAATTCCATTCTTTTCCTTAGATTTTTCTTTGCCAATTTTCCCTGATTTAAAGTGAGCGGCCTATTTTACGTAACCAGTGCTCCCATATTGCGTTAAATTTTTTGAGGTTACCCCTTCTAATCCATGTTCCCCTTTCCTTCCCAATTGTGCTATTCATTACATTGACCCATTCCTCTACTGTGGGTGGATTTTGTGCTTGCCATTTTAATGCTATTAATTTCCTCGCCTGAAACAGGCATCTTATAACTGCTTCTAATGTATCCCTCTGCCCCATTCTCTCCTCAATGCATCCTAACAGGCAAACCCTAGCTTCAGGTTCCAGCGTAACACTGAAGGTTGCATTTATAATATCCAAGATTTTTACCCAATATCTATGCAATTTTGGACATTTCCACATCATGTGGATGAGGTCCCCTGTATTTTGACATCTGGGACATTTATCATCCAGCTTCCATCCAAATCCATATAGTTTCTTTGGGGTATAATAGACCCTGTGTATGAGGAATAAATGGGAGACCCGTTGTGACGGGGCTAATGAGACCCTTGTCCCTAATTCCAGTATCCTATCCCATTGGTCGTTCGTTAAAGGTCCAATATCCTCCTCCCATCTGTTTGTTCCTGCTCAGCTTCTCTTTTCCTATTAACTGATCACTGATCTGTTCATATAATTCTGAGATAAGACCTTTCAAAACCCCCGTATTGATTAGTCTTTGGAGATGCGTGAGCTTTTGCCATCTTATCGGCTGTAATTTAAATTGGGCTTGTAGTGCGTGTCTCACCTGTAAATAAGTAAAAAACATGGAGTTTGGGATGCTATATTTACTACTTAGCTCTGAGAAAGGTTTTAATGTGCACCCTGTGTACAATTGTACCACTCTGGTTATCCCCCTTTTATCCCATTCTTTTAGTTTCCCCATGGCGAGAATTTCTTTTAGATTGTTATTGTCCCATAGTGGGGAATATTCTGTTAATCCTTTATAGCCCAAAGCTAATTTTGCTGCTTGCCATATTCTTACCACCATCTTTACTGTAGGATTTTTCACCGAGAAGGAGTTAGCCTCCAAGGTCTCTATTACAGATCTATGCGGAGATCCTCTTAACATCATTTTCCCGCTTGCATTTCCACCCCCCTCTATACTACACCCCCCCAAATGCTGCAACTGTGCCGCCAAAAAATAACTATAAGGGTGTGGGACCGCTAATCCTCCTCTATTTGTTGGTAATTGCAACGTTCGCAGACTGATCCTTGCTTTACCCTTTTTCCAGATTAGGGTCCTAAAAAGGGTCTCTATTTTTTTAAACCATCGATTATCAATCCACACTGGGGAGTTGTGGAGCATATAGAGCAATTGTGGCATCCATATCATTTTAATTAAATTGCTGCGGCCGGCCACCGATAGTGGCAAATGTCCCCATATCTCCGCTTTGCGTTTAAATTTACCCAGAAGTGGCACTAGGTTGTTGTTTATAAATTGTTCTGGGTTACATGTTACCACAATGCCTAGATACTCCATCTTCTCCCCAATTTTTAATTGAGGGATTCCCATTCCATCCATATTGCTTACCGGGTCCACTAATAAGAGTGTTGACTTTTCCCAATTTATTACTAGGCCCGAAAATCGTCCGAACGCTTCTACTGTTTGGACTGCCGTTTTAAGGGAGGTTGTAGAATTGCCCAAAAAAAGAAGGATATCGTCTGCATAAAGTGCGACTTTTTCCTCCTCTGCTCCTCTCTGAAACCCCTGTATTTCCTGTCTGGCTCTAATAGCAATCGCCAAAGGTTCAATTGCCAGAGCGAAGAGGAGGGGGGACAATGGACATCCCTGTCTCGTTCCCCTTTCCAATTCAAATGACTGTGAAACTTCGTTGTTTATTTTTATTTTGGCCCTTGGGGAATTATACAGTAGCTTTATCCAGTTAATAAGAGATGGACCAAACCCAAACTTCTCCAGAGCATGCCAGAGATAGTCCCACTCCAGGCTATCAAAGGCCTTGGTGGCATCCAATGATAGAATAGACCTATCTCCCATATTCTCCGCTGGAGTCTGTAAGTTTAGGTACAACCTTCTTATATTTATACTTGTGGACCGATTTGGAATAAATCCAGATTGATCTGGGTGTATTAATTTCTGAATATATTTGTTTATTCTCGTCGCCAATACCTTAGACAGTATTTTTACATCTGAGCAAAGCAAAGATATAGGTCTATAAGATGATGTATCTAGTTGATCCTTCCCTTCCTTCTGAAGCACTATAATAATTGCTTCCATCATTGAGGGGGGTAGCCTTCCTCCTTCTATCGCCCAGTTCAATGTTTTCAGTAATTCCGGGAGCAATACCTCACCATATTGTTTGTAAATCTCCGCTGGCAGGCCATCTGGCCCTGGGGACTTTTGATTGGAGAGTCCTTTGACTGCCTGTTGTAATTCCAATAATGTGATTGGGGATTCCATATCATTTCTATCTTCCTCTGACAAAGCTGGAGTTCCTATTCCTTTAAAAAATTCTTCCATCTGTACTTTAGCTTCCCCCTTTTTTGATCTATATAAATCTTTATAGCAAGCTGCAAACGTGTCCACTATTGCAGATGTTTCGAATGATATCCCCCCCCCCTGCCGTCCTAATTGCTGGAACTTTAGAGGGTGCCATATTAGTTTTCGCTAGGAGGGCCAAAGTATGGCCCACACTTTCCCCCTCCGAAAAGGCGCTCTGCTCCTGAAATAGACGCTTATTTTCAACTTTCTTGTTAACCACTAACTTATATTCCTGTTGCTTCTCCAGCCATAGTTGTTGTTTAGGCAATGTTGGGTTTTCTACATATTGCTTTTCAGCCTCTAGGACCTCTTCCCTGATTTTCTCCTCCCATTCCCTTGAGTTTCTCTTAATCTTAGCTACCTGCTGGATCAATATACCCCTGAGGAATGCCTTTAGGGCGTCCCACACCACTCCCTCTGGCGCTGTCCCTGCGTTAAAGTCCAGGAATTCCCTTAATTTAATACTAATTTCTTCTGGCTTCCCTATCATTTCTAGCCAGAAAGGACTTATTTTCCAATTATTTGGGGGGCATCTTTTCCCTGTATTCAGTGTCAGTACCAGTGGGGAATGATCAGAAACCCCTCTCGGGTAGTAGGATATTTTGCTAACTGCTTGTAAACATACGCCGTTTCCCAGGGCCATGTCTATTCTTGATAATGTAGAATATGTACTTGAAAAACAAGAATACTGCCGCAGGTCTGGGTGTTTCACCCTCCAAATGTCCCACCACCCAACCTCTTTCAAAAATTGACTTAGATGCCCCTCTCCTTCCCCTGAGCTCCGTATCCCCGGTGGAAATCTATCAATAGTTCTATCTAGCACGTTATTCAGGTCTCCAACCACTAATACCGGAATATTTACCTTGTTTACCACAAATTCCATCAATTTATACAACACCTCCATCTTGAAGGGGGGGGGGTATATAAATATTAGCCAATACATATGGTACATTTTCTATCAGACAGTGCAAAAAGATATAGCGGCCCAATTCATCTATTCTTGACTCCATGCATGCAAATGATACGCCAGCTTTTACCATTATGCTCACTCCTCTAGAATAAGAAGAGTGGACAGAATGGTATTGGCTTTGATATTTTCTTTTATTAACCAGTTTTAACTTTGTTTCTTTAGTCAAGTGAGTCTCTTGAATGCAGATCACCTCCACCCCATACCACTCCAGGGTAGTGAAGACTGCAGCTTTTTTCACTGGGTCCCCCATCCCCCGGACATTCCAGGAGCCTATATTTATCATTTTAGGTCCCATACCCGACCAAAGGTATCAAACCAAAACAAACCCTTAACATCAGAGAGATAAAAAAAAAAAAAAAAAAAGGAGAGAAAAAAAAACAAAATTGTATACTATTTTTACATTTACCCAGGAAAAAGAAAGAGAAAGAAAGCATTTAAATTGATATTCAAATACAATCCTTTCCCTTGTGCTAGGCAAGTGAAACGTGATACTTGTGCTATGATATAAGTCTACTCCCCCCCCCCCCCCCCCCCCCCCCCCCCCCCCCCCCTTGCCTATCTAGGCCTACCCTTAGGGCTATACATGTGACCTCACGCTTCCATCCTTCCCTTACATTACCATCCATCTCTATCGTGATCCCGTGCGAAACCTTCCCCTGCCCTCGCCCCAAAAAAAAAAAAAAAGGGACGAAGAGAAGGGGGAGGAGAAAATCCCCCTCACCGCCGGGGGAGTGATAAATTCCCAATCCAGTGTGCACACGTATTCACGTGTGTATATACATGTGTACTCCTTTTCTTCCCCTCCCCCCTACCCCCCTACCCCATTCTACATCTATCTGTTAATATTAATTTGTCTTTCTCTTTTTCCCCCTTTCCTCTTAATATGTGTTTAAAGTGATTTTACTTTTCTTCCCTAGTTTTTAAAAAAAAAAAAAAAAAAAAAAAAATTAATTCCCAATTATTCCACATGGGAAAAAAAAAAAAAAAAAAAAAAAAAACCCACCCCCCCTCCCCAACTTATAACCCTTATTCAATCCTCTCCGTCTTGTCCAGTTAATCAGCTCATAGTTTATTCCTGTACTTTGTTCTGTTCCAGCCACTGTGCTGCTTTTCCTGGTGTATCAAAAAATTGAGGCCCTTCTGCTGTCATTATTCTTAGACGTGCTGGCTATAGTAGTGCGTATTTCATTTTGTGCTTTAATAAGTTACGTTTGATAGGTGTAAACTCCGCCCTACGTTTACTGAGTTCTGGAGAAAAATCTGGAAATAGTGAAATCCTTGAGCCATTATGAAAAATGTCCCCTTTTTCTCTTGCTTTTTGCAGTGCTGCTACCTTATCAGTAAAATTAAGAAACTTCAGAAGCAGGGGCCGAGGGTGTCCATCCTTAAGGTGCGCTCTGTACAGAATTCTATGGGCCCTTTCTATTGCAAAGAGTGATGAAAAGGCATCTTCCCCAAACATGTCTCTGAACCATTTTTCAAAAAATTTTATGGGGTCCGTACCCTCACTATGTTCCTGGAGGCCTACCACCCGAATATTATTTCTGCGTAGCCTGTTTTCAATTTCATCAAGTTTAGATGCCTGCCATCCATTTTGTTCCTTTAATTCTTGCATCTGTTGTTTTAAAATGTACACCTCATCCTCTACTTGACTCACTCTCTCTTCTGCTGATGTTAACCTGTGTATGGTCTTTTGTAGTTCCTGGCCCACTATCACTAATTCTTCCTTTATTTCTTTTATCTGGTTAGTCAGATTGTTCAGTGACCCCCTGCATGCGTTTACGGCACTTAGTATCTCCTTCAATGTTGGCTCTTCCTCTCGCCTGGGGTCATCGGCTATATTTACAGAGGGAACTTCTACAGTATTTTTTGCTAATGCCATTGCACCCCCTCCTTGGGGCTCCACCACAGGGTTTTTTTTTACTTTGGGAGCTGATGAACCTTGTCCACCGCTTTTCCTGTCCATCGCTACCCCTGATTGATTTTTAACCTGCGTTTGTGAGTGCTGTGCCATTTTTCCAGGTGATTTTGCTAAAGTGTGTGAAAACTGTTCCAGTTTAGCTGCTGCTACCGCTGCTGCTGATGCCTGCGCGGCCTTCTCTTTATCTTTTGCAGCTCGGGTTATTTGGGGGCACCCGCTCTCCTGATTGGACTGTCCTTTTTTAATAGCTGCTGCCATTCTTCAAAAAGATAAGACAAAAAAAAAGGGGAGCGTTTTTAATGGTGTGCCTATTATTTCTGCTACTACTCCTGTATTTGCACACATTCCCTCAAATCCTATGTTGCTGTTACCTGCTACTTTATGTGGCCTTAAAAGCCATCAACGAAAAAGCAGGAGAGAGAAGAGGGAGAGAGAAAAGGTAGCACCAGAGAGGCAGAAAAAAAAAAAAAAAAAAAAAAACAACAGTTCAGCAATGGCACCAGCACTTCCATATTCATTCCATTAATCTTCCAATTCCAATTAACCTTTATTTACAGTCCGTTACTCACGTGCCCTGTCCAGAGGGAGGTGGAGGTCTTTAGGTCCTGGAATATTTGTTGGTCACAGAAGCACAGCAATGCGGTAATCCACTCAAAATCCGTATACACCCTGCACCCTGCTTTTACTACCGTATTTCACTGGCCCAGCTCCTCAATTACTCTGCAAGCCCCCAAATTTCACTTATAAATTGATCCCTTGCCATCTTTCAGTATTTCTGAGGATCTGGCATGGCGCTACAGCTCACTTCTCCTCCTGTAATCAGGTAATGTGACACTGGTAGTAACAGAGCGGGGCAGAGAAGAGGTCTGAGCTTTGACTGCCTTTATAAGCTGTGACTAACAGACATCAGAGCGTCAGGTCCATTTAACTGCAACCGCAGCAGCCTTTTTTTTTTTATTTATTATTTACCCCCCTTTCCTTTTCCTTCTCCGTCAGGGGAACCCAAAACACCCGGCCAGTACAGCAAACCAACACTGGGGAGCCAGGGTACAAAGAAGGGACATATGCAGCTGCTCGCCAGTGCTCACCCGTGCTTCATTCTCTCACTCACTCCCCCCTCTGATCATGCCATGCTGAGCCGTGCAACGAGCGAGCACTGCTTCAATCTGTGTAGGGGAGAGAATCCCTGTCCCTATGCAGAGGGGGAGAGGCTGGAGCAAAACAGCTGGGGGTCACCTGATCTCCCTGCAAGCGACACGATCCAATCCCCTCACGCGCCCGCTCGAGATGGAGGAGGGAACCCGGCCAGGTCCCGACGGCTCCACGGTGTCAGCTGCGCTGAAGTAGGGTAAGCTTCACACTTTGCCGTCCTGCACGGCGTTAAGGAAAAAAGAAAAAGGTTCCCCGGCAGGAAGGAGGGGGGTTGGAGCTAGACAGCTCCACGATGTCAGCTGCGGTGAGGTAGTGAGCCGCTCACTGTGCCATCCTGCTCGGCGTTGAGGAGAGGATTCCCCGGCGGGGAGGAAGGGGGGTTGGGGCGAGGCAGTTCGATCACACCGGCATCTCGCTCCTCACACGCTCACACTTTCCACATCCGGTCACGCCCGCCAAAACAACCACTCAAACATCCATTTTCAAACCGTAAACTACCTTGTTGCTGAAATAATCAGGCAAAATGGCTCTAGTCTCTTCCTTAACACCATACAAAGGTTGGTATCTTGGCAACCTGAGTTAGAACATCATCATCCTTTGGGCAGATCCAAACTAAAGTGTTTGAAGTTCCACAAACATTGAAAAGAGGTTCAAGGTTGAAGAGAGACATAAAATTAGCCCTTCTTCTAAGAGAAAAACGATAGACTCATCAGGCCTCGGAAAAGGACAATCTTGCTGTCCAACGAAGACTATCGCAGTTGGGCGGATAAAGTTAGTCAAAGCCTAGATGGGATAGGACAAATCCATCAGATGAGGGCAGAGACGGCTCTTCCAAACTGGTTGCGCCTCCATTTACGGAACTCCAAAATAGTTCCTCCAGAGTTAATATGTAAACTACGACCTGTTCTACATTCAACACGTTGGGGTCCATTCTGGTGGACCCAGCAGTCGTAACTACAATAAATCTCCGTTGTTAGAGGGATAGATCTAATCCTCTTAAACACTTGAGCAGTACCCACCCTTGTTGTCTGGTGATCTGGTACATCCCATACGTATATGCTGTCATGCTGTGTCAGGAAAAGGGAAAATTTTATACTTACCTAACGGTAATTTTCCTTTCCTGATGCAAGCATGACAGCATATAGGTCCCCTCTCCCAAAAAAAAAAAAAAAATGATGAAAAGTGAAACAAATATAAGGGCCTTGAGCATTTAAGAAAGGCCTTCCGCAGTGATACTGAAATATGAGAATACTGTGGTAAGGGAGGAGACCTACTTTTATAGTATAACCGGTCCTGATTGGGCAGGGAGGCGGAGCCTTCCCATACGTATATGCTGTCATGCTTGCATCAGGAAAGGAAAATTACCGTTAGGTAAGTATAACATTTTCCCTTATTACGTCACTACGTTCGTGTTTGTTCGCTGAAATAGTCCTACTGTGTGTATGCATACCAAGTTCACGGACAACGCCCTTCGGAGCAAAATCCACGGAAAGGTCCATTGGAAGTCTGATCATGTGTGTAGCGCCTGTGTACTTTTCAGTAGGGTTGTCCCGATACCGATACTGGTATCGGTATCGGTGCCGATACAAAGCATTTGCAAGAGTATCTGTACTCGTGCAAATGCCCCGATACCAAAAACCGATACCATTGGGCTCTGTACTTTCAGCTGTCAGCAGGAATTTCCTGACAACAGCTGAAAAGTAAAGAAAAAAATGCTAGCAATTATTGGTTGTTAAGGAACGGGGCCGACCGCTTCCTTAACAACCAATCACGTGTCCTTCTCTCCCCACCTCCTCCTCCCCCTCTCACCAGCTATCACCAGGCTCGGGACCGCATGTCTGTGGAAACTTCCTGCAGAGGTAAGCAAGCCCAGCTCCTGCCATTCCACTGTCTTCCCCCTTCTGCCGTGTGCAGCTCTCACATTCAGCTCTGCTCTGCTATTTCTGTCCAGTGAGCATGACCAGTGTACTTCGGATAGCTCCATTACCCCCCAAAACCATCACACCCCCATTTGTTAACATACCTTAACCCCTTTCTAGATTAACGAGAGACACAGATTTTTGTTGGAGTAAATTGGCCACGACAGCCAGTTTTTTATTTTTTAAAGCATAATTAATTTAAATAAAATAATTAAATCACACTAACTTTTCCTTAAACAATTCAATAAACACTTTTAATAATAATAACCCAGCTTGTTGGTCTATGACGGTAACCCGGCTTAAACTTCCTTTCTTTAACCTTTAACCTTACACTGCGAAAACATTAACCATAACCGGCCCCCAGCCGACCCAGCTCGGAGACGAACCTTTTTCCACCGCAGTGCAACCATCACCGTATTCCAGCAGACACCGTTCCACTGGAATAATCCCCCATAAGTGTCCCATCCCACCGATGAGCCCACCACCATTTCCATCCCAACTGTAACTGCCACCATCAAAGACCAACGAACACCGCCAACCCCACTTCACAGCTGTCATGACGAACTCAACCTTCCGACCTGAAAGAAAAGAAAACACACAAACGACACCAAGAAAACACACAACACATAGGGAGGGTGGGTGGGAAAATCCTTCCTCCCTGGTCTTTTCCTCCCGCACTTTTCCTCTGAGTCCACGCCTCCCCTTTATATAATACCCCTCCCCTCTCCTCTCAGGCTGCCTTTTCTTGCTCCTCCAATCAGCTCCCACCATTTATTTAACTCCTGCTTGCCCTACCTCCACACAGTCATGCCTGGCCCTGCGTTATTTTGCTGTGCTGTCTTTCCACTCCGGGCCTCCCTTGACCAGTGTACTTCGGATAGCTCCATTACCCCCCAAAACCATCACACCCCCATTTGTTAACATACCTTAACCCCTTTCTAGATTAACGAGAGACACAGATTTTTGTTGGAGTAAATTGGCCACGACAGCCAGTTTTTTATTTTTTAAAGCATAATTAATTTAAATAAAATAATTAAATCACACTAACTTTTCCTTAAACAATTCAATAAACACTTTTAATAATAATAACCCAGCTTGTTGGTCTATGACGGTAACCCGGCTTAAACTTCCTTTCTTTAACCTTTAACCTTACACTGCGAAAACATTAACCATAACCGGCCCCCAGCCGACCCAGCTCGGAGACGAACCTTTTTCCACCGCAGTGCAACCATCACCGTATTCCAGCAGACACCGTTCCACTGGAATAATCCCCCATAAGTGTCCCATCCCACCGATGAGCCCACCACCATTTCCATCCCAACTGTAACTGCCACCATCAAAGACCAACGAACACCGCCACAGCCCGAAAGGGTAAAGCCTTACCCTTACGGGCCCCTCCACACCCGCAGGGCCCTCTGGATCCCCTCCTGTAAATCTAAAAACCACAACTCCATACCCACATCCGATAGGTGAATACCATCTCTGCGGAGGTATAGACCCACGTTCTCCTCCAACTCCAAGTGTCTCACCACTAACCCCCCATGTCTCACCACAAACCGCCCAATTACCTTGTTGACCTTAATCCGCCCCTTGTTCACCCTCACCACTGATCTCGCCATGCGCCAGGTGGTCCGAGCGATGATGTCAGACCAAACCAGTAGCATACTGGGATACGCCGCGCGAAATGTCAACACATCCGCCTTAACGGCCGTGATCAGGTCCCCAATAGGCCTAATTCCTAAGTCATTCCCCCCTACATGGAGAACTAGCACATCAGGAGAGCGGTCCAGTCGGGCATAATGCTGCACCTCAGGCAGCACCCTGCCCCACTCCATACCCCTGATCCCCAGCCACCGAATCCTAGCCACTCCCCTAGGGAAACCCAGCTGCCTGCCCTCCGGCCTCGCTTCTGCCCTCCTAGCCCCCCAGTACACAAATGAATGCCCCAGAATCCAAACGAGGCGCTCCTGAACACCATCTGCAAAACAAACAACAACATTTCAATGACAATATAATGCAACATGTCAAACGATTCACCTTCAGGCTCCTGCCCCTCCCGCCCCGACTGTTAAACCATCACCATATGAGGTCTAACGTACGACCTGAATCGTCTAGACTCCCACCTGCCTATACGCTTTATTGCCGCCTCATCCAACCCGCACCGAGCCGCCTCAGTAGCCGCCCCGATGCGGAAGGAGTGCGAGGCGAACTGTTTGTCCTCAAAACCGGCCACCCGTAAACATTTCCGGAACACCGCTATGAACTGGAACTTGGATACAAATGACCCATCCACATGCATTAGCAAGGGCCCCTCCACCCCCGGGCGAATGGCCAAGAACTCCCCAACCACCCTTACCGGGCAAATCTCTGACCCTTGTAAAGCATATAAACACACGTCCACCCCTTTTCCGGCCTGATCCGTTTTTGACCTGCGCAACCTAAATACCACCCTACCTTCCCTCACGTGCACGTCCGTGACTAGCAACCCCCCCCCAACTGTTTTAGAGGGGCAAACCAATTCCCCCACCCGGAATGCTCCGAAAAACGCGATAGAGAAGGCCGCCCTAAACAAACTCACCTCGTATGCCGACGAGCATACCTCAACCAGCACCCCACAAATCGCCTGTAAAATGTTAAAGGAAACTGGCCTCCTTGAATCCCTGCACCTATGGCCCTTTCTGTAACCCTTCATCGCCTGCTTTATCCAAAAGGACTTAGTAAAATCCACCCTGCCTTGTAGTTTAAACAAGAACGCCAGGGCCGTTAGCTTTTTATCCAGTGCAGAAACTGACCCGCCTCCCTCCATGTGCCGAGCCGCAAAGTACAGTACCAACCAACCCATTTCAGCATCACCTGGCTTCCCCTCCGTTAAGCGCATGTAACTGGACCACTCCTTCCAGACCTTTGCATAAGCCGCCCACGTGGCCCCACTCACCGAGCGCCTGATCCATGCTGCTGCTGTTCCGAGACAATCCCCCACATCCAACCCGGGCAAGGCACCCCTTCTCTGTCTGCAAGCGGGGCCAACTCTCTGAACTTGTCCCACTGAAAGCGAGACAGCGCATCAGCCAGCCTGTTGTCCACACCCGGAATATGCACAGCATACATGAATATGTTCCACTGCAGGCATCTTAAAACCAGATGGCGCAGCAACCTAACCACCGGCAAAGAAGAGGCGGTGATCCGGTTGATGACCTGAACCACTCCCATGTTGTCACAGTTCAGTCTGATCTTCAGATTCCTGCAAGATTCCCCCCACAACTCCATGGCAACCACTACTGGGAACAGTTCTAGCAACACCAGGTTCTTTACCAGACCCGTCCTGACCCACTCCTCCGGCCACCCTTCCGCACTCCACTTTCCCTTAAAGAATGCCCCGTAACCTGTCGACCCGGCCGCGTCCGTGACCAGATCTAGATCGAAGTTACTCACCGGGCCTTCCATCCACAAGGACCGGCCATTGTACTCCTCCAGAAACGAATGCCATACCTGCAAGTCCGCATGCAGCTCTTTTGTCAACCGGACAAAATGCGTTGGTACCTTAACCCCTGCAGTAGCCGCCGACAGCCGTCGACTGAACACCCTCCCCATGGGAATGATGCGGCAGGCAAAATTCAATTTGCCCAACAGGGATTGTAGCGCCCTCAACTGCACTTTGTGGCGCCCCAACATACCTCTAATCTCCAGCCGGAGATTCACCACCTTTTCCACTGGTAACCTACATTCCATGGCCACCGAGTCCAACACGATCCCTAAAAAACTCAATTCTGTAGTCGGGCCCTCCGTTTTGTCCGCCGCCAACGGAACTCCGAACCTTTCTGCAACATGCTGCAGCGTTGCAAGCAATGTCGCGCACACCCTGGAAGACGGGGGGCCCACGCACAGAAAGTCATCCAGATAGTGGATGACCGAGTTCACTCCTGCCACGTCCCTGACCACCCACTCCAAAAAGGAACTGAACTTCTCGAACAGGGCGCACGAGATGGAGCAACCCATGGGCAAACACTGGTCCACATAGTACTTCCCCTGCCACCGGCAACCCAACAGCCAAAAACTGTCCGGGTGTACCGGTAACAAACGAAACGCGGCCTCAATGTCAGATTTTGCCATGAGCGCCCCCTGCCCGTAACGCCTGACCCACTGCACCGCCGCGTCGAACGATGTGTACGACACCGTGCATGCCTCCGGATCAATCGCGTCATTCACCGATCCCCCTTTTGGGAAGGACAAGTGGTGGATGAGGCGGAACTTGTTCGGTTCCTTCTTGGGCACCACCCCCAGAGGCGAAACCACTAGCCTGGTTAGGGGCACCTCGTCAAACGGCCCCCCCATCCTACCCAACTCCACCTCCTTAGCTAGCTTGTCTGACACCACCCCCGGGTTCTCTAGAGCGGACCGCAAGTTCTTGGCCAGGGGTGGCACCTCCGACAAAGAACACGGAATGATAAAACCGTCCGAGAACCCGGAGGCGAGCAGCGCCGCCGCCGCCCTGTCCGGGTATCTATTTAGAAAAGGACGCATCCTTTCCCCCTTCACCGGCGTCATCCCTTTTGTTCCCAGCCTCCCCTGCTCTCTTTCCTTTCTTAAAGCATCGCGACAAGGGATGACTGCCGCCGCAACCTGAACATTCGTGTCTAAAACGACAGGTTCCTCCATATGTGCAGGAACCTTCGTTAAATCTCCAACACACCCCCCACTTTTTTCCGGCCGGCGGTCCCGAGGTGGATGTACCTCCGGCCCCCCCCGAAAAAAACTGGTTCTGCGTCCGCGGAGCCGACATCATGCGCATCCACAAGGTGATGTCTTTGTGGTCCCACCGAAGCGAGGGACGAACCGCCCTGCGCTGACGAAATTGCTCGTCATAGCGCAACCAACCCGTCCCCCCATAAACCCGATGCGCTTCCCCAATCGCGTCCATGTAGCAGAATAACCCGGAACAATGCTCCGGGTTCTTCTCCCCAATGACGCTGGCCATTATTGCAAATGCCTGCAACCAATTTACAAATGTACGGGGAATAAGCCTGTACCTCCTCTTCTCCTCGTCCTCCTTCTTGGAGTCATCCGGCTTCACTCTGTCCAGATTAAATTTTTCCAATGGGAGGAGGGAGAAGATTTCTATGTACTCACCTTTCACTATCTTGTCCCTCACCTCCTGCTTCAAGTGCGCCCCTAATGTGCCCTCGTAACACACATAAACTTCACATTTCGCAGCGTCAGCTATGCGCACCACATCAGATCTGACCACTGCTGGCTTGTCCCCCCCCGACTTCTCCCCCAATGTGCTGCTATCCGGGACCGGGCCCGACCCCCCGGTGAGGGGGACGTCCGCCACCACCGCAGGGGGGGCCGCCGCAGCAGCCCCCGCCCCCCCCCCCCCCACCCATGGTGACACCTGCGGATGAGATTCCAAACCCCCAGAAAACCTCTGCACCAGATCCCGCAACCCCTTAAAAAATTCCCCAAGTCCCGCCGGTGCCCCTGGTGCGCCAGGCGGGGTGCCCGACACCACAGGTGCAACAGCAGGGGAAGAAACAGGGACCCGCACACCCCCCCCCCCAGCAACATCAACCCCCACCCCCGCAGCAACAACAGGCAAAACCCCCCCACTCCCCACCCCCAACAACCTGCATAAAACAGACGCCATGTCCCCTTCCCCAGAGTGAGCGCGCTTACCTTGCCGGCTGGATGCGTCTCCCACAGCCCTCGGAGGCCCGTCCACCGCCGGCGACACCACCGCGGGATCATCCACATCCGATTCGGAGGCCTCCTCTTCCGATCTGGCTGGAGAAGCAGGCGTCCTCGGCGATGTCAACCCCCCAGGCGGATCCTGCCTGTGGGTCGCGGACCCTGGCCTAGTTGCCGGGCGACCTCTGGTGTGGGACCCTGCTGTCGTAGGGGCGGGACGCCCGTCTGTCCTCCCAAGGCCCCGACTAGGCCCCGCCGCGCCATCTTCCTGTCTCGGGGATTCCGCCCCCCTCTCGCTCCTGGAACCGGCGGCCGCGGAAGAATCCAGCCCTCCGGTCGTGTCACGGCTATTCCCCCGGCGAGTCCCCCCCCTCACGACATCCAGAATAGAAGGGGAGACCGAACGGTCCCTGTGTCCGCGGCGTGCAGGCGAGGTACGGGCGCCATTGTTACCCGTAGCCCCGCCCACCGAGCCCCCCCGACGTCGAGGATTCCGGTCCGCCTCACCCCCAGCAGAAGCATTGGCGCGCTTAGCCGGGGGGGGCGCCGGGTCCACATGTGGGCTCCTAACAGGGCGCTGGGCTCTGGCTGTTGGGCTTGGGGAGTAACGCTCCGGGGCCCTGGACCTCCGAGCGCGTGGCGACCGCATGTAAGTCTCGTCCGACCCCCCCGCCTCGTCCCGCAGCAGCTCACCGACCTGAGCCTCCAACCATCCGGGGTCCCGAGACGCAGCCGCCGCCCGTAGCCTGGCAAAAAGCCTGTCAATGTCCGCCATTACAAAGAGGGTTACAGGAGCAGAGATGAAAAATCCTTCCTCCCTGGTCTTTTCCTCCCGCACTTTTCCTCTGAGTCCACGCCTCCCCTTTATATAATACCCCTCCCCTCTCCTCTCAGGCTGCCTTTTCTTGCTCCTCCAATCAGCTCCCACCATTTATTTAACTCCTGCTTGCCCTACCTCCACACAGTCATGCCTGGCCCTGCGTTATTTTGCTGTGCTGTCTTTCCACTCCGGGCCTCCCTGGAGTGAGTCCTGTGTGACCTCCGCACAGATCTAACTTTTCCCTGGCAGCTGCATGCTCTGCACACAGCGAGGCTTCTCCCCATGCCCTGTGTGTCCGTACTTAGCCTGGTGGAGCCCCCCCCCCCTCTCACCCCCCTCTCCAGCCTCTCCAGCAAGCAGAGGCACAGACACACGGCCAGCACCACTGCAGCAGGTCAGTGTGTGATCAGATTAGATTCACTTTTCTTTGCCAGTCGTTTTGTTATTTAAAACTATATAATTAGAATTTGACACAGCAGCACAGCACATATATTGTATACTTATTTTTGGTGGGAAACATACACTGGGTGTTTGCACCAGCTGAATATGTTCAATCATGTTTATTTAAGTAGCAGCCATACATTTTGTTTTGTTTTATTTGAATAGAGAGCAGTAGCCAGGATTGTGACTCCCCTCCCCACTTCATCAGCCCCCCCCCCTTTTTTTTTCTCTCAGTTACCAGTCTGCCCATCTACACTCTCCCAATCTGCCCTGCCACACTCTCCCAGTCTGCCCTGCCACACTCTCCCAGTCTGCCCTGCCACACTCTCCCAGTCTGCCCATCTACACTCTCCCAGTCTGCCCATCTACACTCTCCCAGTCTGCCCATCTACACTCTCCCAGTCTGCCCTGCTACTACACTCTCCCAGTCTGCCCTGCTACTACACTCTCCCAGTCTGCCCTGCTACTACACTCTCCCAGTCTGCCCTGCTACTACACTCTCCCAGTCTGCCCTGCTACTACACTCTCCCAGTCTGCCCTGCTACTACACTCTCCCAGTCTGCCCTGCTACTACACTCTCCCAGTCTGCCCTGCTACTACACTCTCCCAGTCTGCCCTGCCACTACACTCTCCCAGTCTGCCCTGCCACTACACTCTCCCAGTCTGCCCTGCCACTACACTCTCCCAGTCTGCCCTGCCACTACACTCTCCCAGTCTGCCCTGCCACTACACTCTCCCAGTCTGCCCTGCTACTACACTCTCCCAGTCTGCCCTGCCACTACACTCTCCCAGTCTGCCCTGCCACTACACTCTCCCAGTCTGCCCTGCCACTACACTCTCCCAGTCTGCCCTGCTACTACACTCTCCCAGTCTGCCCTGCTACAGTCGACCAGTCATTCAGTCTACCAGTCAGCACATCTTCACCCCAGCCTCATCCAACTCCCCCAAACCACCCCTTTACCTTCTCTTCCTAGGTGATAGGTATCGGTAATCGGTATCGGCGAGTACTTAAAAAAAAGTATCGGTACTCGTACTCAGTGTCAAAAAAGTGGTATCGGGACAACCCTACTTTTCAGTACAGGTGCTATGTCACATTTAGTTGAATGAGAGAGTTATTTGCTCTCATCCATGTGGATTTGTTTAGATTCGGCTGTTGCCAGTCCTGAACTGTCCTGTGGGTCGTCCTGTGCTCCAGTGATGTAGTTCCATCTCTGGATGGCAGGTGGCGCCAGGCGGAGGCGCCCTTTTCCCAGCAGCCAATGAGAGGAGTGTTTCCCTCGCGGGGCATGCTGGGGGAGGGTATTTCTGTGGCAGACGCCATTTTTCGGGGTTCTTTGCGGGTTCCTGGTTCCAGGTGCGGCACCCAACTTTAGGGTGTGCGCACATCACAGCCCCCGGCGATATGGCCTACCAGGCCGTGGCGCAAGTGCTACGCGGAGTTCCTGACTCTGGGCCCTCATGGCCTGGAGCAACTGATGCTGCCAAGGGGCCCCAGTGACTTACTGGGTCCCCCATCTCTATTAAGAAGATCCCAAGCGAGTTGTGCTGTTCGGTGGGGAGTCGGTCTGAGGTGAACCCGGAGGCAGGTGATCCAATAAGGCTTAGACGAACCATCGGGTATCTGGGTGACCGGACACTGACAGGTTGTATGCTGCAAACTGTCAGTCGGTGGCTCCAAATATAACAAGTCTACCTGAGGGAGATTCAGGCAAATTATTGACTGGGAGGATTCGCTCTATCATCCATGTTCTCAATTACTAGGCCTGTGGCAGAGGTCTTATCACAAATCTTAATTCTATTCGAGCCAAGTCAGTGGCAGAGACTTGTTCCTTCCCAGGAGTTCTAAGTGACGCTCTGGCTGCTAGGTCTGTGAGAGGGACCTGTCCAGGGGCACTTTACCCACTTCGGCTGGAGTGGCGACGAAAAATGGGTTGCTATTGGAGGCAGGACTGCTTCTGTTTATCTATGGGCCTGAATCTGCAAAGTTTCTCCTGTTCACCAACCTACTTCTATCTACCTCAGTTGACTGTTGGTCATGTTGGACCAGTAATAAAGGATAGAAGGTGAAGGAGTTAACCTCAGGTAGCAGAAACCTGGGCGTACGTGCAGTGAAGGCACGTGCGCCTGCTACGTGTTCAGAGAAGAAATTTTTCTTCAAGTGGGAGAAGCCACCCACCCCTGCGTGAGACGTAGGGCGAGGATTCGCACCAAATCAGTAATTGCTGCCCCCCTACGAGAGAGAGTGCCACGTGTGAGATGTCCGCTCCCTCGCTGCCGCCTGCAGTCTCTCAGCGATTGAGGCCCCCAATGTCTGCCCCGGGGGTCCCCACCATGTTTGCCAGAGTACCCCTTACTGATACGGGGATCCGAATGCGCACGGAAGGCAAGTTTGTCCTTTATTCCAGCGGAGGATCAGAGGCCCTTGGACTATCCTGCCCTCAGTGTGCGGAGCTGGCCGTATGGTTTTCGCCTTTTGCTCGGTGCCATAGATGCCGGGCCTACCTATTCACTGTTGAGTCACCTGCTGAAGCTACCCGCGGAGGAGGAAATCCCATGGCCGGAACCCTCCCCGTCGGTGGAGATCGTTGAGCCGGAGGCTATTGACCCAGAGATCATTACCGTCTCGTCCACCCTGACCCTGCTAGCCGCTGCCTCACCATTCTGCTCTTTGGAGGTAAGCGAACCGGGCGAGACGCACCGAAGAGACTGTGGCCCAGATTCTCAAAGAAGTTACGCCGGCATATCTATGCACCGCGTAAGTGTATATATACGCCGGCGTATCTATGCACCGTACCCACAGAACCAGATACGCCTCAAAATAGGCTTCTTCCGACCAACGTAACTTTTCTACGCCGGCGTAGCGCGGGCTCATATTTACGCTGGGCGCATCTTGCGCTTCCATTGATTTTCTATTCAAATATGTAAATGAGGGAGATACGCCGATTCCCGAACGTATGAGCGTCCGACATAGGCTACGCGCGGTGCGCGTAAGACATACGTCCGGCCTAAAGTTACCCCTCATAAAGCAGGGGTAACTTTGCACCAGACGTGCGCAAGTCAGCTGGAGAGCAACTACAGCAGCACCGTTACGGACGAGCTGAGCAACCACACTTGCAGGACAACACATCTGTATGCCAACATGCCAGGGGCATAGCACTACCAGTGTGTGCATAGGCGCGTAGAGGGAGGAGGGCACGGGAGAGGATATACCGAACGCGCATGAACGTCTTTGGCATGGGGGATTCGGAGGTGTATCGCATCTTCAGATTCAACACTGCTGCCATCCTGGAATTAGCCACAACCCTGCATGATGAAATCACCAGCCAGATACACCGCTCACATGCAGTGCAGCCACTGGTCAAGGTACTGGCAACACTGCATTTCCTCGCCAGTGGATCATTCCAGCATACAAGTGGAGTAGTGGCTGGGATGTCACAAACCAGCATGAGCAGATGTGTGCACCAGGTTGTCCCCGCAATCCTCAGACGCATGTCCAACCACATCATCAGACCCACCCAGGAGCACCTGCAGCATAAGGCAATGCAGGATTTCTTCAGTATTTCAGGATTTCCACGCACTGTGGGGGCCATTGATTGCACACATGTGGCACTACGGCCCTCCCGTGCCACAGAGCACATATACCACAATCGTAAGCACTGGCATTCCATCAATGTACAGGTGATAGTCGATGGCCAAGGCCTCATATGGCAGGTCCGTGCCAAACACCCAGGGTCCAGCCACGACAGCTACATATACCGTCAAAGCACCATCCCAACGGAATTCGAACAAAACGTGTATGGGGACAGCTGGCTGGTTGGTGAGTGACATGGGAGTCAGGCATGACTGTCCGACCCCATGATGCAGACATCACGAGGGGCACATGCACGACTAACATCCTCCTGCCTTTTCCCTTCCAGGTGACTCTGCATATGCACTTGGGCCCCATCTCATGACTCCATTCTGGGATCCCCAAACCAGAGGAGAGAGAAACTACAATGAAGCACACATACGTACCCGAGCAGTGGTGGAACGCACATTTGGCATCCTGAAGTCCCGTTTCCGATGCCTGGATAAGTCCGGGGGGACCCTGTTGTATTCCCCAAACTTTGTGTGCCAAATCATCGGTGCATGTTGCATGCTACACAACTTCGCTGTGAGAAAAGGCCTGGAGATTGACCTACGTGATGACCTGACCCAAGAACCAGACAACCCCCCCCCCTGCCCCGTCTTCTGAGGGAAGAGCAGTCAGGAGATGCCTCACAGTAGGCATCTTTGCACGTTAAACCCACACATTCATCATGGCACAAGGACAATGCACGCATGCACACCACTGTGGTCCCTAGCTCACACACACCACATCCACATCACATTGAATTATCCCAAGTCCACCATGCAGGACTTGGAAGCAGCAACGCCACGCCAAGGCCCCAATTATGTCGCTGTCCATTCATACCACATTCACACGGTTGTGGGGATAACTTCTCCCCAACGACCGAGGGTGACACCCCTTTGCTGGCAGGAGTGTCACCCCCACATTCACACACCAGTCACACTAAAGTGTGCCGTGTGCAGTAATTTAGCAAAAAAAAATACTCATGACCTGAGGAAAAATAAAAATAAACGCTCATCACCAGAGCAAAGATAAGGCAAAACAAAAAAATCAATTGCCCTGTCGTGGGCCAAGCCTGCTGCCATGGCCACGGCCCTGGCTCCTTAATTGTCTGGTAGAAGCCTCAGGTGGGGGGGTGGGTCATCAGGTGGAGGAGCATCCCCTGGTCTCTCCCTGGCTGGCGACCTGCCCTCTAAAGCCACGGCAGTGTGGGTGAGGATGGAATTGGTCTCTGCCTGCACCAGCCGCGACTGCCTCCCCTCCGCCTCAATGGCAGCTGTATTGCCCTGTACGGCCTCCGTCAGGGACTTCACCTCTGCCACGAGGGTAGCCGTTGTGGCTTGCAGCTCCCCCAGGCAGGTGATCACCGCTGCACTGTTGCCAGTGAGATCCAGAAGTGCATCATTTATGTTGCCTGTGGAGGCCAGGCTGTCTGCCACACAACGCATCTCCACGGCCATCTCACCCATATGGTGGGTCTGGGAGTCCTGTGCCCTTGTTAAATTTTCAGGCAGGAAGTCAGGAACCCCCCTGGTCTTCCTGGTAGCCTTCCTGGGGCCAGGAGAGGCTTGAGGCCTTGCATATGGGGAGGCCCTTGAGTGAGTGGGTGTGATGGGGATGGATCCTGAGGGGGTGGACGAGATGGGGCTTGAAGTCCGCGACAGCTCAGCCGATAGGGAGGATTCCTCCAAATAGAGGCACACCTTCTCACCCATAGGGACCACAACCTCCTCGACCACCTTTTCATTTGAGGTCTGGGCACTCCCCTCCACCAATGTCTCTTGGCTTCCCAGGGGGTCAGGCTCATGATGTTCAAGGGATGATGGTGTGGGACGGCCAGAGGCAGATGATGGCCCAGCTCCCTCCTGGACATCTGTGGATGACACAAAACATTCACATGTTGGTGGACCCACACACTTGTCACATGTTCCCTTCCACCCCCTCACATGCTACACACCAGATAGTAGAAAAACACAGTTGAACCGGCCTTGAGGACAGGTAAGTGAGTCATAGCCCTCCACTCCCTCCACTTGCTCCCTCTGAAGGCACCAGGCAATCACCTGCTCCTCAGGAGTCAGCCTAAGAGCAGAGGCTGGTCCACCTCCAGTGGCGCTGGCATGCCTCCTCATCTTGCCCAGCTTCTCTTTGACCACCCGACGCAGGTCATTTATCTTTTTCAAAATGTCCTTGGGCCTCCTTACCTCATTCCCAAGGGCATTGACCTGGGTGGTGATCCTCATCAGGATCTCATCCCTCTTGTCCTTACTCGTGCCTTTACTTTCTGCCCCATGGAGGCAAGCATCATACCTCTCCATGACTGATATAATAATCGCCCTCTCCTCTGGGGAGAAGTTTTTCTTCCTCTTATCACTGTGAGGAGCAGGCATGGCACAAAGTAAGACACAGCAAAAGTATTTACACCTCAAGAAACCAAACGGGTGTACTTTTGCACTCGACGGGCGCATGTCTGGGCGTATTTATGCCCTGGGCGTAAGCGGTGGGCCGGCGTATCTCAGGGTTTACACCAGGCGTAGTTGTGAGCATGCGCAGAGGGGCGCGGGACATACGATCACGTCACGGCACATGCGCTGTTCGTTCGGCCCTTCATTTGCATGGGGTCACGCTTCATTTAAATGGATCACGCCCATTTCCCTCCTACTTTGAATTACGCCAACAAATTTACGTTACGCCGGGGTGCAAAATTGGGCGCATTTGCTATGAGAATACGGAGCTTACCTCTCTAACTTACGTCGGCGTAACGCATATGAGATGCGCCGATCTACGTGAATCTGGGCCTGTGTGTCCAGCGTGACGCGCACGCAGGCCGAAGCTGTACCGGAGACCACCACAAAGAATGCGGTCTCTGTGTAGCGTGTCTTTATGCAGAGAGTAACCACTGAATATGGGTATGAATAACCCTATGTACCTCCATCCCTCCTGACTGAGCTTGGAAGTTTAAGGGAGAAATGGTACAGGGATGCTATTTGGGAACACCTGAATGTTCCCAACAGCCAGCGTGAGACACCCTATGCTTTGGTATGTCTGGGAGATCGCCTGGAAGGTTGTCTAAAAGGATGGAGCCCTGGCAGGTACATTTTTCCCGATCGCGTGGTTCTCAAGTGTCCGGGAAGAGCAGACCAGGTTTTCTCTGTGACTTCCACCAATGCAAGAGGAGACATTATTTCACTTCCTGACCCACGCTTTTACAAGTAGGCCCCATGCCTATACTAATGAAGTTGCTGCTTTTGAAGAAGTTATGGACAAGGACCTTTTCCCCTATTCAAGTTTTTGTTTGTTTATTCCCCTCCCGGATCCACATACTGGTGCATGTGCAGAACTTTAGGTTGGGTTTATCTCAGTTATTTAGAATAGGGTCTTGTCCGTTTCTTTGCAGCACCGAAAGAGAATTCAGCAAAGGAAATGCTCTGCTCTACATTTCTCTTTTCCTGAGGTACCCTTTGAATTGAAATTGGACTGCCGTGTAGTACCAACGCACTGACCGCTAGGGGGCAGTGTTCTGCAACGTTTCTTATTTGCAGGACTTAAATGTATATATGTTGTATTTTTTTTTTTTCCCTTGCAGCTCAGAGTAAAAGAAATGCTCAGCACTTATTTATAGCTCCATGGGAGTAGGGGAAATTTCACGTTTGGGCCTGAGTGTGCAGTTTCAAATCTGACCTTGGAGATTGTAAATAGAAAAAATTATTAATATATTAGAGTAAATATTTTGTATGTCTGTTCTTTTGTTCTTTTTTACAGGTCACTGATCCTACCTACTATGAACGCTGTCAGAAACTGGGGCAGATTAGATAGGGATGTGTATATTATTGTTTTATTGTAGTGTTGTGTAATTCCATAGTTCTTCCTATAGTATTCAAGGAAGCTAAAAAAAATTGCCTCAAAGTTATGTACTTGTTTATTATTTCTTTCTTCCTACTTTCTCTATCGCTGTTTAGCAGATTTAGGCTGACATTCAGGCCTGAATGCTTTAGGACACTGGGGACAGTGTCATTTCAAGTGGGGGGAGTGTGTAGCGCCTGTGTACTTTTCAGTACAGTTGCTATGTCAAATTTAGTGGGATGAGAGAGTTATTTGCTCTCATCCATGTTGATTTGTTTAGATTCGGCTGTTGCCAGCCCTGAACTGTCCTGTGGGCCGTCCTGTGCTCCAGAGATGTAGTTCCATCTCTGGATGGCAGGTGGCGCCAGAGAGGAGTGTTTCCCGCGCGGGGGGAGGGTATTTCGGTGGCAGACGCTATTTTTCGGGGTTCTTCGTGGGTTCCTGGTTCCAGGTGCGGCACCCACCTTTAGGGTGTGTGCACATCACGGGCCCCGGCGATATGGCCTACCAGGTCGGGGCGCACGTGCTACGCGGATTTCCTGAATCTGGGGCCTCATGGCCCGGAGCAACTGATGCTGCCAAGGGGCCCCAGTGACTTACTGGGTCCCCCATCTCTATTAAGAAGATCCCAAGCGAGTTGTGCTATTCGGTGGGGAGTCGGTCTGAGGTGAACCCGGAGGCAGGTGATCCAATAGGGCTTAGACGAACCATCGGGGATCTGGGTGACCGGACACTGACAGGTTGTATGCTGCAAACTGTCAGTCGGTGGCCCCAAATATAACAAGTCTACCTGAGGGAGATTCAGGCAAATTATTGACAGGGAGGATTCGCTCTACCATCCATGTTCTCAATTACTAGGCCTGTGGCAGAGGTCTTATCACAAATCCTAATTCTATTAGAGCCAAGTCAGTGGCAGAGACTTGTTCCTTCCCAGGAGTTCTAAGTGACGCTCTGGCTGCCAGGTCTGTGAGAGGGACCTGTCCAGGGGCACTTTACCCACTTCGGCTGGAGTGGCAACGAGGAAAGAGTTGCTATTGGAGGCAGAACGACTTCTGTTTATCCATGGGCCTGAATCTGCAAAGTTTCTCCTGTTCACCAACCTACTTCTTTCTACCTCAGTTGACTGTTGGTCATGTTGGACCAGTAATAAAGCATAGAAAACATCACCCTGCTATCTGGACATTTCTTAGCTTCTCATGATCATCATCATCATTCCTAGACACATCACAGAGGTAACATAATTATGCTGATCCCAAATCTAATCAGCGGGCCCTGAGTGGGGTAGTGCTACATGTGTATGAGGCTTTAGAATTTTTGGGGATATGACTACCAAATGTCAAAAAGATAAGATGGAGAAAAAAACTTTTCAATGCATATTTTATATTTTATTCTTACCAAAGAAGTGCAGAGGTGCGCTTTGTACTGTCAGGGAAAGCATGGCAGTGCAATAGGAATTGCACGGCAGACATGCACATTCATGGCGCTTCGGCGCCTGTCACCAACATTGGCGCCAGAGAGGCTATTTAAACTGAGTGCACCAAAGACTCCTTTCTGTTTGGTCTGCAGCTTCTGTGTGTCCTGAAACCCATTATCTGTGCTGAGTTCTGATCCTTGACCCTGCTTGCTCTCACTAACCTTGTCTGCTTGATACCCTGACTTTGGCTTGTTTTGGACTTCTCCTCTGCCTGCTGTTCTGCCTGATCCGCCAGTACGTCTCTGACCGGGCCTGCCTGACTCTGCACCTGTTCCTCCAGCCTGCTGCAGTTCTGCTCTGCAAATCGCACCAGTACCTGCTTTCATCTGCGATCCAGTCTGCCACCCTTCTGGTCTACCCAGCCTACCGGTTTGCCTGCTGCATCTCCAGCTACAAGCATCCAGCCACACCGACACTGGATTGACCCTAGGCACTCTTGCGTCACCGTGCTTCGGTGGCTGCTGTCTCAACCTCAGGGGCCCACAAGTCGGTGCGGCAAGAGAGGCTCTCCTCAGGCTCACGATCCAGGTACGTGACATGTACAGAGTTCAGGGGTGAGCTATGTACAGACTTCAGGGGTGCGCTACACACAGAGTGCAGAGTTCAGGGGTGCACAAAATGTACAGAGTGCAGAGTTCAGGGGTGCACAACGTTGCAGAGTTCAGGGGTGTGCTATGTACAGAGTACAGGGTTCAATAGTGCGCTACATTGTAGATACAGTGTAGTGATCACTGTGTGCTACGTACACAGTTGTATCTGAATCCTGCTGCCCGGAACCACTGAAGGAGCAAAGCAAGGAGAAAGAGTCTCCAAATTTTCACCTGGAGGTCCTTGCAGGTGACACAGAGAACCACCCTCTGGAGATAGACCTGTCGGACCTGCCCACAACCCAGGAAAAGTTTGACACGGCCTAGCTTAGGGACCCCACTTTGGCAAGGGAACAGGTAAAATTGGTAAATGGGGTACCCCCAAAAGCCAGGGAAGGAGGCTATATTCCCTAATTTTTCTAAGGAAAATTACCTGTACAGAGTGGATGAGATACAGGCAGGGGTGGGCTGGCAGCCATAGGCCTGGGGGGCAAGTCCAGTCAAGTGGCCCATTAACACCTTGCCGATCAGCTGCCGTCATTATACGGCAGCAGGTTGGCTCCCCGGCGCCCACAGCGTGGCGCTGATCCAAAGCGAATAGAAGAAAGAAAGTCACCGCTCCAGGTGGGTCTACTATATGGTCATGCACTGGTACAGGATTCCAAGGGTGCTGGCGGTGCACTAGGCAAGCATAAAGGTTGAATGAAGGATGGATGGCCGCACTCCAAAAACCGTGCAGGTTGTCTTTTATTAAATGAACAGCAAAAGCATTACCAGATCACAGCAACAGAAACAGGGGACAGCCGAAGTTTCGCACAAAATCAGTGCTTATTCATGGCTGAGACGGGCAAGTGCTGTATTCTCAAGTTGCGGCGGCGTAGCGTAAATCGGCCGGCGTAAGCCCGCCTAATTAAAATTTGGATCAGGGGGGCGTGTTTTATGTAAATGTACTGTGACCCAACGTGATCAACGTTTTTCCCGAACGACTCATTCGCCGTCCGTGGAATTTCCCAGTGTGCATTGCTCCAAAGTACGCCGCAAGGACGTCATTGGTTTCGACGTGAACGTAAATGACGTCCAGCCCCATTCACGGACGACTTGCGCAAACGACATAACTTTTTCAAATTTCGACGTGGGAACGGCGGCCATACTTAACATTGGTACGCCGCAGTTATGCCTCATATAGCAGGGGCAACATTACGCCGGGAAAAGCCTAACGTAAACGGCGTATCTTTTCTGTGTCAGCCGCGCGTATGTTCGGGAATTTGCGTATCTAGCTAATTTACATATTTCGACTCGTAAATCAGCTTACACGCCCCCCTAGCGGCCAGCGTAAAAATGCAGTTAGGCTCCGACGGCGTAAGAGACTTACGCCAGTCGGATGTAATAGAAATCTATGCGTAACTGATTCTAAGAATCAGGCGCATAGATACGACGGCTCGGATTCGGACTTACGACGGCGTACATGGCGCTACGCCATCGTAAGTCCACTGAGAATCCGGGCCTTGGTGTTTACTGCACTTGTGCTGTTTAACAGATAAGTTTTTATCAAAATGCACAACAACAAGAACACAGTACATTATACCATGGTACATAACTCAGGACACACAGGTGTAAGCATACAAGCAGGCAATTGATTCATACATAAGACAACGTTGAGGTTGCTAGTCCAGGGAACATCACTCCAGGTAATTACAGTAGGAGTACTCAAGCACATCAGAATCAGGTATTCAGCAGGGGGGGGGGGAGTCCTCCAGACGGAGAAGGGAAACCACAGGGTAAGAAGCACGGGGAGGGCCCGGGGGGGGGGGGGAAGGGGGGAGAGGCAGAGAGACCCCAAGGGACAGAAGAGGGAGGGTCGGAACTCGAGAATTCATTTTACTCTACAAACAGAGCAGTTCACAACATTAGACTCAGTAGCACCAGCGGTAGAATATCTAATCAGTAATTGGACACTTCTCAACCCACTTCCCACATATTTTATCAAATTTCTTGGGACACTTACGGCTCATATAGGTTAATTTATAGAGGGGGAGCACCTGATCAACCATTAGCCTCCACTGTGATACCGTGGGGGGATAGGGTAACTTCCATTTACACAAGATCGTCTTCCTGGCATAGAAGGCCGAATAGAACACAAACAGCTGTCGGTGCCTATTGGGCCTTACTGTGTCAGACTCCCAGCAATAGGACTCTAGGATCCACGGCCACCTGCAGCCCACTAACATTAATTTCGGCTACCACACCTCTTCAGAAATCCTGTATTATGGGGCAGGTCCAAACCACATGCATAAAGGTTCCCACCTCTGAGGCATTTGGGACATTGACCCGAGCATGACGGGGTAGATCCTAGCCAGTCTCTGGGGGTATAGTAAGCCTTGTGTAGAAACTTAAAGGATCACTTTTTTTAGCTAAATAGCTTCCTTTACCTTACTGCAGTACTGGTTTCATGTCCTCATTGTTCGTTTTTGCTTTGAAGTTGCTGTAATTCTGCTGTGATCTCCACACTTCCTGCTTGTCTGGCTCCTTATGAAAAATCTCATGGCAGCTTTTCACTGTGGTCCAAGCTGTGGACTCCTCAGAACCAATCGGATTCATTTTAAAAACAAAACCCTGCCCTGGATTTGTTTGTTTTTGTTCTGTGGGTCTCTTTACTTCACAGAAACATGAAACCAGTTTAAAAACGAAAGTGAAACTAGAGGCACATTATATTATAGATTGAATTCAATTTTTAATCATTTTTAAAAGGAATCAGTTAACTTGTATGTCTCTATACCCTGTAAACAGTCATTTCAGCAAAAAAATGTTTTTCCTTTAGTGACCCTTTAAGTTGTATATACCTGTCACTGGCAGAAATCATCAGCGGGATGTACTGTTGGACTCCCTCATCCCAGTCGTCTGAGTCTAGGCTCGGAATGTCACTCTGCCAACTGTGGAAAAGTTGGGATGTCTGTTCAGTGTCAGAGGAGGATATTCTAAGATACAAAGACGAGAATACGATCCGCGTGTTGGAAAGACAGATATGACTCAATACTGTGGGTCACAACCGTCGGGGGTCGAGGGAACTGCGCCTGGAGAGCACGGCGCAGCTGTAGAAACCTGAAAAACATCCAGGAGGGCAACTGAAATTTGGTCTTGAGGGTGTCATAGTGCAGACGGGTACCAGCCGGCATCGCATGCTGAATCTTAGTTATTCCAAATCTGGCCCACACGCCAGGGTCAGGGATCCCCTGCAAGTGTGGAAACCGCGGGTTTCCCCATAGTGGAGCGTGAGGGGACACCACCTGAGCAGGACACACAGCCCTAGACACCTGATCCCAGACTCTGACCGTGGTTTTCATGGAGGTGGTCATTTCCGCATGGGCCTTCAGCCCTCTGTAGACAAGGTTACTCAGTGTAGTATAGGAACCTAAAATAGCCGCCTCGAGGTTGACCGCAGGGTTTGATTTGGTCTGTGCAAACCACCATTGTACGGTCACTAGGACCGCCGCCCAGTAGTACTGACGGAAACGGGGTAGGGAAAGTCCCCCCCTCATCACTGGCATCTGAAGCTTAGTTTTGGCTATTCTAGGGGAGCCATCCGCCCATATGAAACTGCTAATCACTCGATCTATTTTAACAAAAAAAGCATTAGGGATAGGGACCGGTGTATTTCGAAAAACATAAAGAAATTTAGGGAGAAAAGTCATTTTAATAAGATTAACTCTTCCTACTAGGGAAAGGGGCAGTGTCTTCCAGCGTCTACTTCAGTGTCAGTTGTTGTAGGATCGGGTATACGTTGTCTACCAGGTAAGAGGAGGGATCGGCCTGAACTTCAATACCTAGGTATCTAAATCTAGGAACCCACGACAGCTGGGAGCCAGCACGGGTGGGAGGCTGGGCAGAGGGGGACAGAGAGAAGAGAAGGGATTTCGACCAGTTGACCTTAATGCCCGAGAACACCCCAAAGCGGTCTACCAGTTGCAGAGCCGCGTCAAGGGACTCCAGGGCATCAGGCAGGTACAACAGGGTGTCATCTGCATACAGAGAAACCTTCTCACAAACAGGTCCCACTCAAATGCCCGGTATCAAAGGGGACGTCCTAATCAGAGCCAGAGGTTCCATGGCCAATGCAAAAAGAGCCGGGGACAGCGGGCAACCCCGGCCGAGGGGAAAGAATGAGGAGAGGACTCCGTTGGTTTGGACCCTAGCCACCGGAGATCTATACAGTAACTGTATCCAGGAGACAAAATTCGGGCCAAATTCAAATTTGGTCAAAACATGCCACAGGAAAGGCCACTCGACTGAGTCAAAGGCCTTTTCCGCATCAAGGGACACCACCACCCCAGAGGGGGCGACGTCCCTCGACCTCTCAATATTGGTATAAAGGCGCCGGACATTGATATCCGTGCCCTTCCCAGGCATAAAGCCAGATTGGTCTTCATGAACCAGGGACAAGATCACTGAGTTTAAACGATTAGCAAGAACCTTCGTGAAAATCTTTGTGTCTACATTGAGGAGGGAGATAGGGCGGTAAGACCCACAGAGCTCCGGATCCTTACCCGGTTTGGGAACGACAACAATGATTGCCTCTGACATACAGTAGAATGGGGAATTTGATCAGCCTCCAACACGGTCAGGAAGAGGCAGTGTAGCTGGGACGCCAGCACCTCCCCATGTTCCTTGTAGAACTCTGCCGGGAGTCCATCCGGACCCGGCATCTTTGACGCCTGGAGAGAAGCAACCGCAGTTTGCACTTCTTTCAAAGTAAAAGGAGCGTCCAGTCTATTGCGAGCGTCAGGGGTGAGCTCCGGAAGGTCAACCGTGTCTAGAAAGGTGTGCAAGTCATCTGTAGTATATGTCACCCAGGAGGAGTATAGTCTAGCGTAGAAGGTGCGAAACTGGTCATTAATGTTCACTGGGTCTGAAACCAGGGAGCCATCATCTATGTGTCTAATACGCGTAATGTGAGTCATCGAGGCGCGCTCCCTCGCAAGCCAGGCCAACAATCTACCCGTGCGCTCCTCCTGTTCGAAAATTCTCTGGGACTGGGACAGTAGGATTTTCCGAGAGGATGTGGCGCGGAGGACAGCTATCTCTTTGTGAAGCACCTGCAGGCGACCATAGACCTCTCTATCCCCCGTACTAACATATTGCGTCTCTAAGCTCTGGGCACGGTCCTCCGCTTCCTTAATAGACAGGGAAGACTCCTTGCGCACTTTAGCAATGAGCAGCTGATACTGACCACGGATGTGGGCTTTAAAAGCATCCCACATGACTGCAGGTGCAGCCGTATCTTCGTTCTGTGGCCAAAAATCAACCAGCTCTGAGGCCAATACCAGAGAGACTCGCTCATCAGAGACCCAGAAGCCGGACAGTCTCCATAGGGGGGGACCTGTATCTAGACCAATATACAGCTGCAAGCACACTGGAGCATGGTCAGAAACCCCCCGCGGGAGGATGGAAACCACCAGCGTGCGGGGCAGCAGACGATCGCTAACATATATTAGGTCAATACGGGAAAATGTGGCATAGGAAGCCGAGTGGCATGTGAATTGTCTTTCACGCGGATGCTTCCACCTTCACACATCGTGTAGCCCGTATGTGTCAGCCCATCTAGACAGGGGAGAGTCCACCGCTGGGTCGGGAGAGAACTTGTCCAGGCTAGGTACAGGGGGCATGTTAAAATCCCCAGCCAGGAGGACCTGCGCGGATGGATACTGCGCCACTATGGGAGTTAATTTAGACAGCAAGGACATAGTAGCTGGGGGTGGCATATAAATTCCTACAATTACCAGTTCACATCTGACACACATAGCATGAATCACAACATACCGCCCCTCAGCGTCCAGGTGGAGATCTAGCAATTCAAACTGTAGGGACTTGTGAATAAGGACACTAACCCCTCTGGCGTATGAGGAGTATACCGAGTGATAGGATAGTCCTACCCAGGGTTTCTTGAGGGACAAAACCCTACTACCCATTAGGTGGGTTTCCTGAAGAATACATATATGTGGACGGTGCTGTTTAAGGAAGTTAAACACTAGAGTGTGCTTAATTTGCAAGTTCAAACCCCGGACGTTCCAGGAAATAACCGCTATAGGGGCCATTGGATAAGAGTTAGAACCTGAGATGTACGCCCAATCTCCACCTGTAACGCATTGGGGACCGATGCTCCAGTAGGGAGCAAGGGTACAGTCAGCCCGGGAGGCAGAGCTCCCAAGAGACAGCAAAAACATAGTACCTGTGAAAGTATATCAAGAGCATATACCAAAGGCAAAGTTACCAAACATGATTGAGATAAAAACCACCCAACCATAACATAAAACCCAAACAGCCTCCCCATCCCCCACCCCGCGCCATCCCCCGAACCCGGGTGTGCCTCCATCCCAAAAACAAACATGGCTACTGCCAGTAGGGGTCCCGCACCGTGGCGAACCAGAGCAGAGAGCAAACAGGCGCCACCCTAGTCCATCCTGAGGAGAGACCTCCGAACCTATAACAAGAGCAAATCTAAATCAAAAATGGGTAAATAGAGGATAAAGTATCCCTGCAGATAGAACTTCTCCCAGTGTTCCTGGGGGCACACACTTGGTGGACCGTACTGCACTTCAGAACAACATTCTCTCCACAAGCCTTAGCAATGGATAGGTAGATGGAAAATAGAAAATAGGAAAATAAAACCCCAAAAAATAAAAAACAAAGGTCCATCCGGGGGGGAGGAGGGAGAAGTCACGGCCAGTCCCAGCGGGGCAACCCCGTCCCCCCCATGGGCTGCAGGCCCCAGGAGTAGTCACACGCCCCAGGGGATCAGACAAGGGGGACCAGCAGCAGACAGGATCCCCCACACACCAGGTCCTCGCCACACCCAGCACCACCAGGGTTAGCATAGAAGGAAACGTCCAGCAGTCAGTCAACAGCGGTGCTTCACTTAAGCGGCGGATGTGCCCGGCCGCCAGTCCCCCCCCAAAAAAGGCAACACACACAGCGTACCTTCACCTGTTAGCAGGATGGAGACAACTGAAGCAAACGTGGGCTCAGGATTGAAAGGCTCAGCAGCTGGAAGGCCAAAAATCACTCAAAGGAGGTGTGAAAAGAGGAACATCAGGCTCTGGGAAGGCTATCCAGCCAGTTGGAGGCATCGTCCGGGGACGTGAAGAATCTCACCGACTCGCCATCTTGCAAGCGTAGCCTCGCTGGGAAAAGTATGCTGTACTTGATTTTCCTATTGCGGAGGTTGAGCTTGACATGGTCGAACGATCGCCTCTGTTGCTGGGTGTTGATAGAGTAGTCAGGAAAGATCATCAGTTTAGTAGCTTCAAAGCGCAGGGCATCCATCTTCCTGGCTTCCCTAAGCACCATTAGGTAGATTCAGTAAGAGTTAGGCCGACTTATCAGTAGATAAGCCGGCCTAACTCAGAATCTACGCCGACCTATGTTTAAACATAGCTAAGATACGACGGCTTGCGCCATCCTACTATCTTAGATTGCAATTTTTCGGATGGCCGCTAGGTGGCACTTCCATTGCGGTCGGTGTAGATTATGTAAATGAGTTTGTACGCCGATTCACGAACGTACGCCCGGCCGCCGCAGTTGAATTACGCCGTTTCCGTAAGGCCTTTGGAGGCCTAAAGTTACTGATTTTGTCTTCTTCAGACCATTATAATGTCTGGAAGGACAACAAAGAGAGGCAGAGAGTCACGAGGGCAAGCAGGCTCTGCATCTAGAGGCAACAGTGCTGGTGGTGGACACGGTGCATCCTCTTTAGCACGTGGCCGTTGCACACGCTCGTCCTTCTTTTCAGGAGCTGGCCGGGTTGAGCCTCAACATGCAGACAAATTGGTAGAGTGGATGACAAAGCCATCCTCGTCCTCGTCCTCATCCTCTCTCACCCAGGCTCAGGGTACTTTGTCTGGCAAATTAGCTGCCAAGGCGTCCTCTTCCCTCTGCTCAATGGCATCACTTACTCCTTCCCTAGTCCCACCATGTCCTCCTGAGGAGTCCCCCGAACTGTTTCAACACAGTGTTGGGTACATTCTGCATGAAGATGCGCAGCGTTTTGAAGGCTCCGATGATGGAACACAGATAGAGGAAGGCAGTAATGGGAGCCCAGAGAGAGGGGGTGCCTGAGAGGGACAGCAATCTGGCAGTCATGTTCCCCCAGCTGCAGCATACTGCCAGGTTTTCGACAGTGATGAGGGAGGGGATGATGAGGTCACTGACTCTATGAATAAGCACTAAGGCATAGTGCGAAACGTCAGCTTTTCTTTTGTTGTGCTGTTTTTTGCTGTGGCATGCGTTTTGTGATTTTTAATTAAAGGAGGAGCTTTTTTGGAGTGCGGCTATCCCAGCTTCTTTTCTTTCATCCCAACGTGGGTGCCTGATGGGAGAGAGGAGGAGGAGGAAGAGGCACAGGCACATCTCCAAAGAGGCAGGATGCCCCCCAGGGGCCAGTTTAAGGGCAGCACACCAACTGCATTACATCGCAGAGCTACGCCTGTGCAGGGCGCTGCTGTGTCTCAACGTTGCTGCAAAAGTTCTTTGGTGTGGGCCTTTTTTGAGACATGTGCATCAGATCGCACCATTGCTATTTGCAACATATGTCTCACGCGCATCTCGCGTGGCCAAAACATCACCCGCTTGGGCACCACATGCTTGACCAGACATATGTCGACCTGCCATGCAGTTCATTGGCAAGCATACCTGAAAGACCCACACCAAAGAACAAAGCAGACCTCCCCTTGCCCCTCATCAGCTGTGATCTCCAACCCCACTATACCCTCAGTCCTCTCTGAAGCCTGCACTGATAGGACTGAAGGTGTAGAATTTGGTGTGTCACAACCTAGTAGTACATGCGGGCAATCTACTATTGGTACATCGATGTCAGATTGTACCAGTCAAATTTCCCTGCCCCAGCTGTTGCAGCGCCAAAAGAAGTACTCTCCCAGCCATCCACATGCCCAGCGGTTGAATGCTAGCTTAGCGAAATTGCTAGCACTTCAATTGCTGCCTTTTTCAGTTGGTAGATTCTGCCTCCTTCCGTGAGTTTTTGGAATGTGCGGTACCGGCTCTCTACCGCCATGTGGAAGGCAATGTCCATGCCTCGCTGGACAGGGCGGTCAGTGGTAAGGTGCATATCACCGCTGACTCATGGTCCAGCAGGCATGGACAGGGACGTTACCTCTCTTTCACGGCGCATTGGGTGACTCTGCTGGCAGCTGGTGGTTGACGCCATGCCAGCTTAAGCCAGGAATGGTGGTTAGCGACAATGGCACCAACCTCCTCTCTGCCCTGCGACAGGGACAACTGACCCATGTGCCCTGTTTTGCTCATGTTCTGAATTTGGTGATGCAGCGGTTCTTGGGCAGGTACAGGATGTCCTGAAGCGGGCCAGGAAAGTCTGTGTGCATTTCCGAAGATCATATAATGCCACTGCTCGGCTGACAGACCTCCAAAGCGAATACAACCTGCCCAAGAACTGCCTAATTTGTGACATGCCCACCAGATGGAACTCTACATTGGCAATGCTGAAGCGGCTGCACACGCAGCAGAGGGCCATCAATGAGTACCTGTGCCAATATGGCAGCAGAACTGGGTCAGGGGAGCTTGGGTTTTTTTCCCCACGCCAGTGGGCCTTGATCAGGGATGCATGCACTGTCCTGTCACCATTTGAGGAGGCCACAAAGATGGTGAGCAGTGACAGTGCATGCATCAGTGAGACTGTCCTTCTTATTCACATGTTGGAGCACACGCTACGTGGAATAATGGACAGGGCCCTTGAGGCAGAACAGATCCTGGTCTGCTTGCCCGCTTAGCACACAGGAAGGGGATGAGGAGAAGGAGGAGGAGGCGGAGGAGAAGGATTGTATCATCAGCATGGAGGTGGAGCCTATCACTAAGCATCAGCAGCAGTCTTTAAGGGATCATTTACAGTCCCAAGGAACCCATGGACTTTTACGTGGCTGGGATGAGGTGGCTGCGGATCCTGTCGTCCTCAGTGACCCAGAGGACTGTGCCCCGAATGCCTCAGCAAACCTATGCTGCATGGCCTCCCTGATCCTGCAAAGCCTGCGTAAGGATCCTCGTATTCGTGGTATCAAGGAGAGGGAGCAATACTGGCTGTCAACTCTCGTTGATCCACGTTACAAGAGTAAGGTTGCAGAGCTTATCTTGCCGTCGCAGAGGGAGCAGAAAATGAAACCTCTTCGGGAGGCCTTGCAGAAAGGTCTGTGCAACGCGTTCCCAGAACCTGGGGGATTACCAAATCCTGGTCCTGGACAACGTGTTGCTGAGGCTTCGGTGAGTCAAAGAAGGAGCGGTGGAGAAGGTGGCCGTCTGACCGATGCGTTCAGACAATTTTTTAGTCCGCATCCCCAAGGTATGACCGGTTCCAGCAACCATCGCCAGCGTCTGGTTTACATGGTGCGGGAGTACCTAGGGGCAAGATCAGACTTGGACACCTTCCCCCCCCCGAAAATCCTCTGGCTTACTGGGTCTTGAGTATGGATCACTGGTCAGAGCTTGCACAGTACGCAATTGAGCTGCTGGCTTGTCCTGCATCCAGCGTTCTTTCAGAACGCACATTCAGTGCTACTGGAGGCTTTGTGACTGATCACAGGGTACGCCTCTCCACCGACTCCGTCGATCGACTGACCTTCATAAAAATGAATCAGGCTTGGATCAACACCAGCTACCAAGCACCTGATGGAACTGAATAATTTTGGGGAAATGTCAGATCCCTTGGAGACTGCCTATGCTGATGCTGAGTGACTGTCCTGTTATGCTGCTGACTGAATATCCTTTTCCTCCTCAATGATCTTGCTGATAGCTAGTAAGAACATTGTTGGTTCTGGGCACCGCCACCAGAGCCTAAGGCCCAATTTTTCTGCCCCTGTTTAACAGGGGCGTATAATAACAATTTTTGATGCAATTCTTTGCATGTGGCTCTTTGATGCGCTCCAATTACAGTATCTGTGAGGGGTTGCAGTGTTTTTTGCACCCCCACCAGTGCCTAATGGCCCGTACACACGATACGATTATCGTAAGAACGTTCTTTCAAATTTAATCGTATGCGTGTCTATAATCGAATCGGCCTCCCCGTACACATGTTAAGAATATCGTACGAAAGTTCTCCAAATATTATCGTCTGCGCTTGTAGAATCGAATCGGCAGCGTAATTGTCATCCGACAATTCCTGTACGATCTACCATAACGTCCCCTGTGCGTAGGAACATTCGTCAGCGTGGAGTTTGAGGATCTGATGTCAGAACATGACCTTGTGTAGGCCACACCCTTCCGGTGAGGAGTTGCGAGGAGATTGAACGATATAGACGTATATTCGTTCGGGAGAAGATTATTCGTGATTTAGCGATTTTTCTTTGAAAAAATTTACTTTTATCTGGAAGACCAAACACTGCCCCTGGTCATGCTAGGAGTCGTGGCCATCCAAAATGGTTTAAAAAAAAGAAAGAAAAGAAGGAGAGAAGCACATGGTCCAAACAATTCTCATATGAGCTTGCTCAGAGAATTGCAAGAAAACAATCCTGATGACTTTCATAATTACCTCAGAATGGATGATGACTGCTTCCAAGCCTTGTTGCAGCTGGTGACACCGATGATCGAAAAAGAAACCACAGTTATGCGGCAGCCAATAAGTCCAGAACAGAGGCTAATTGCAACATTGAGGTATCTGGCAACCGGGAGAGGTCTCCAAGACCTAAAATTCTCTACTGGAATTTCCCCTCAATCACTTGGGAGAATAATCCTGGAAACCTGCCAAGCCCTCATAGATTTCTTACAGAGAGATTATGTGAAGGTCAATTTTTATACACAAATTATGTCTATCTTGTTAGGTCTTTTCAATTAAAAGGGGTTTTAACCACTTCCAGGCCTGCGCACGACGATGTACGTCCTATTTTTAAAGATTGATATCTCGGTAACGGCAGCAGCTGCTGCCACAACCGAGGTATCGATCTTTAGTGTGCGCGGTCTGGTACACGATAACGGCGGTCTCCGCGGCGGATTCACCGCGAGATCGCCGTTATAGGTGGCGGGAGAGGGGCCCCCCCTCCCGCCGCTCTCCCGCGCCCTCCGCTGCTTACCGGAGCCGTCGGTAGCGGCGGAGGCGATCGGTACCATTCGGCAGCTGAGCGGGGACGAGACTGAAGGAAAAATCTCCTTCGCCCGTCCCCATAGCTCTGCTGGGCGGAAGTGATGTCAAAACGTCAGTCCCGCCCAGCCTCTTAAAGAGACAATTTTTTTTCTTGTCATTTGAAAAAATGACAGTTTCAAATATTTTTTTTTTTTTTTTGCATTTTAGTCTAAATATGAGATCTGAGGTCTTTTTGACCCCAGATCTCATATTTAAGAGGACCTGTCGTGCTTTTTTCTATTACAAGGGATGTTTACATTCCTTATAATAGGAATAAAAGTGATCAATTTTTTTTTTCAGTGTAAAAAGTAATAAAATAAATAAATAAATAAGAAAACCAAAACATTTTTTTTAAAGCGCCCCATCGAGCTCGCGCGCAGAAGCGAACGCATACGCGAGTAGCGCCCGCACATGAAAACGGTATTCAAATCACACAAGTGAGGTATCGCCGCGATCGTTAGAGCGAGAGCAATAATTCTAGCCCTAGGCCTACTCTGTAGCTCAAAAAATGCAATCTCTAGAATTTTTTAAACATCGCCTATCGAGATTTTTAAGGGTAACAGTTTGACGCCATGCCACGAGCGGGCGCAATTTTTAAGCGTGACATGTTGGGTATCATTTTACTCGGCGTAACATTATCTTTCACAATATAAAAGGGCGCTTGTAAGACCGCTGCGCAAATACGGTGTGACAAAAAGTATTGGAATGACCACTATTTTATTCTCTAGGGTGTTAGAAAAAATATATATATAATGTTTGGGGGTTTTAAGTAATTTTCTAGCAGAAAAAACTGTTTTAGTCTTGCAAACACCAAATCTGAAAAACACCTAAGGTCTGGAAGTGGTTAAATTTCTACTTTGTTCACCTTCATGCAACCTATTCAAAGGTGACTGTCATGAAGATCCTGCCAGAAACAGGCGACTTAGATTTTGCGGTTCCCGATCGCGGCTGCGATCACGCATGCGTGTGCATGCACGGGTGCACACGCCTATTGGAGCCAGGCGGGGTATTTAAGCCGGCCCCTCACACACCATCCCTGCTGTCTGCTCTACACAGCGTTGAGTACCTGAAACCTGATCTGAGACTTACCTGTGAAAGACCCGGCTTACCTGTGACTATTCCAGCCATCCGCCTGCACCTGATCCTTGGCCTGTTCTGACTACCCTTCTGTCTGCACCTCTGTACCTCGCTGTCCGCCCCGATATCTGACCCGGCTTGTCTGACCTTCTGTGCTGATCCAGTCAGCTCCAGTCTGCTGAAAGATTCCAGTTTGTCCTAGTTCCAGTCCAGCTGAACGATTCCAGTTTGTCCTAGTTCCAGTCCAGCTGAACGATTCCAGTTTGTCCTAGTTCCAGTCCAGTTGCTGAGTTGATCCGGTCTGCTAAGCTGATCCAGTCTATTTGGACCTATCCTCTCTGCTGAGCTGATCCTGTCTGGTGTGGGTTTCCAGTCTGCTAAGCTGATCCAGTCTATTGGACCTATCCTGTCTGCTGAGCTGATCCGGTCTGCTAAGCTTATTCAGTCTATTGGACCTATCCTCTCTGCTGAGCTGATCCTGTCTGGTGTGGGTTTCCAGTCTGCTAAGCTGATCCAGTCTATTGGACCTATCCTGTCTGCTGAGCTGATCCAGTTCCGGTATTCCAGTTCCTGCAAGGAAGCTTCTACTAGACTGACCCACTACCTCTTCCTGTTGATCCTGCCAGGCACCCGTGCCCCTCCTTACTCCTGTGCCTTCTGTTATCCTATCAGGGGGCCACGAGTGGGAGCTGTAAGGGAGGCCGACCTCTGCAATTCGGGCTCATCACCATCAGGTACGTGACAGTGACAAAGCGGACAGGACCGCCCACCCCCCACCCCTCGACCCCCCCATTTTACTTACCTGTGTCTGTTCACCTACTGCCCCGTCCCCTAAAGTCTTTCTTAACCATTTATCACAGTACTATGGAGTATATTTTGGTGTGTCAGTTTAGTATGAAATAAAAACAAAATATATTAAAACACTTTTTTTATGTTACAGTTTCCAAGCAACCCATCTGAGTGGATGGATGTTGCAAATACCTTTTAAAGATGTGTGGAATTTCCCCAATTGTGGAGGAGCTATTGATGAGGAAAACATGTGCGAATTGTTCCACCATCAAATTCAGGTTCTTATTATTTCAATTATAAAGGTTTCTACAGCATCATAATGTTGGCAGTAGTGGATGCCAAGTACAATTTCCTATATCTGGACATAGGAAAAAATGGGCGGAACTCTGATGGCAGTGTCATCCAGCAGACGGAGTTCTATCATCGTCTCCAGAATGGAACACTAAACCTGCCCACACGCGATGACGCGTTTGAAAACTTGAACTTTGTCTTTGTCGCAGATGATGCGTTTGCTTTGAGTGACAACGTCATGAAACCATTCCCCATGCGCAACCTGACCCCGGAAAAAAAGGATCTACAACTACAGATTGTCAAGGGCACGCCGGGTAGTTGAAAACGCATTTGGAATTCTAGCGAACCGATTTAGAATTTGTTTAACCAGCATAAATATAGCAATGCCAAAAATCGATACCATTGTTTTGTGTTGATGTGTCCTTCACAATTATTTGCGTACTCATTCTACTGCTTACAGTAGCCAATCATCAAGGGATCCTGAGACAATGGCAGGGCCCAGCGTTGGAGGACAAGAAAGCTCGGAAGTCTTGACATCGTTGTCCAGTGGTCATCCAAGACTACCTACATTGTCTGCAAGGCAATGCCGACTGGAGTACATGAACTATTTCACTGGGATTGGGGCAGTGTCATGGCAGTCAGATCTTTAGTTCATTATAATGTCATACACCCACACCATTTCTTTGTGCTTTACCCCTGTTTTTGTTTAAATTTTTTTTTTTTTGCGTTTTGTAAGGGTCATGTGTTGCAAGGGTCTTAACAAGGGTGTCAGGCTGCAGAGACGAATTTTGCGTGCTTTCCAAGAGTCTGCATGAGTGTGGGGCTGCTGAGACGGTATTGCGTTTGCAAGGGTCTCAACAAGGGTGTCAGGCTGCGGAGACGAATTTTGCGTCGTTGCAACGGTCTCAACAGGTGTCAGGTTGCGGGGCTGAGATTTTGTGGTGGCAATTTTTATTTTATTTTTTTGCACTTTTATATTTCTTTTTGCTTTTTTTTTTTTTTTTATATTTTTTTTTTTTTTTTTTTTGGATTTTGTAAGGGTCATGTGTTACAAGGGTCTCAATCAATAAGAATTGGGTTACTGAGAAAGGATAGAAACACCTGGTTTGTTTGTACCTTAAGCAAGCAGTATAAGGTAGAAGGACAACACCTGTTTGAATCGTAGGTTCCGCAGGGGCCACTAATGAACGATATGGGAGACAACGAATGGTAGCAAATTGATAAGACATAAAGAATGTGTAAATCTTGCTTGCGACAGTGGGCCATGCGAGTGAGTTTGCGGCGGACTGTGGCTGGAGTGAAACATGTCGGGAACGTGTAGCGTGATGCCGTGCATGGGGCAAAACAACGAGGTTTGGTGTAGAAAATAGAACACGAGAAGTACGTATCTATGCTTTGTAAGCTCCACTGCGGGAACCAAACATATGGTACAGGTGACACCATGAGTGGCCACGAATTTGACATGACAAACAAGCTAACGAATCCTACCTGGGACAGTAAAGTGCGACTGGGTTTGCTTTGGACTGGAGTGGATGTGCAACACATCCCAAGAGTGTGGTGTGGCGCCATGCATGACGCACAGGCAATAACTTTGGTAAATAAATGAGAGAGAAGAGCCGTGTACAAGCAATTTCGTAAGTTCCGCTGTGGGAACTAAAACACACGACATGGGGGAAACAATGAATGACAACGTTAGAAAGTATGCAATGTATGTGATACAAAATGGTTGTAAAATGCATGAAATGAATCCGATACGAATTGATAGTAAGGAGTATTGAACGAATCTGATACGAATTGGTTGTAGAGTGTATGCTACCCCTTGCTTTGAAACCGAACACCTACCAACCACCCATCCCCCCAGGCTAATTAAGTGCAGACAAGGCATCATGTGAGTCCAATTACCACCTCAATCTGCCAAAGAACCCATACAAACACATGTCAATCTCCAAATGGATTTACAAATGAATCTTATGTTTGGCAGAAGGAAGTTACAAATGTACTACGCCTGAGCCAAATGATGTTGAAACATGAGCAAAAGTAACTCAGAGGCAGTTTTTTTCCCAAAAGGGATGCAGGATAGGAAGCATAACGAATTGCAAGATTGCACAAGATACGAAAAGGTTTGAATCCTACCTGCGACTGTAAGCGGGAACCGCCGCGAAGACAATGAAGGGAGAAGCCGCAAAGCGCTTGCGATGTCGAATGCGATTGAATGCGCAGACTCACGGACATGAGGTGAGCTGGAAAGAGTCGGCCCAGTGACGTGTAGTACCGCACACTGAACCGTCAAAGAGCATGTGTGAGTGGGCTGCTTAAATACCCTCCGGGCTCCTCCCATAAACTCAGGCCACCATACTGGCCTTCTTATTTATAGTAATTATTAATACAACCTTTACTTTAAATCCAATAAACTTTATATTGTTTAAAGGACTAATTAAAGTGTATGCATAGTGTCATCAGCCGTTATACCAAGTGAAACATTGCTGTAACGGACCTATGAACGATTCTGCCTACAGAGGACTGCATGACTTGTATTCTGAGCTCAAAGGGTTAATTATACAAGGGACTTTTTCACTGCTGAATGCTAATATTCCCTTTGCATAGCTAATGGACTCTCCTTTGTGTAGTTAATCCCCTCAACATACAGAGGCTGTTATGTGGGAGTGTATAATTGTTTTAAAGGTTAATTGAATTCTATTGTCTGATCAAGTCATGTTAAATATAAGGTTGGAGCCGAACGTCTAGAGACTGATTGATTCAAGGGAATGTCATTATTTCAAAGTATGTGTGTGAAGGGGGGGGCGGAGAGTGTCATTGTTCATGTAAGTTTGTAACCATATAAAAAGCGAGGTGAAATATGCAATAAAAGGCATTCTTGTTTGACCCTTCAACGTAGCCTTGTCTCGTTCGGGAAGGGGAATTCTCTCTCTGGATCTATGGGACGGGGATACCGGCGGTACTTGCATATCGCAGCTTGCCAGGGAAAAGGACTTCTCCAACGGCTGAGACCCTGTCCCTAGCTGGGTAGCCGTTACATTGGTTGGCAGCAGTGGGATGGTCCTTTTATCCAAAGAGCAAGTGCTGAATGGAGTCGCAGTACGCCAGGCTGAAAAGATCCACACTAAAAGATCTATTGGAGAGTCGTGGTAGGAGCGCCAGCAACAGACCACGGAGGGAGCTGATAGCTGACCTGCTGGAGCTGGACGAAATGGATGGATCCATGGAAGGAACGGAGCCCCTTGCACCTGTCAGCGAGGAAGATGTAATTACTGGGATTGTACAGCGGAGATTATCCTTGTATCCAGAAACGTCCGTGGAACTAATCAACCAGCTGTTCCGGGAAGCAAGGGAGGAGATACAAACGAAGAGGGGACAAGAACTGGAACTGGTAAGAGCGAGACAGCCCATTACACCTGCAGTTCCTACCCCCCCACCCGTGGCTACAGGAAAGAAAATACCGTTCACTGCATTTAAAGCTTTTGTAGAAAGTGAGGAGGAAATCGATGGATATTTGGCGGATTTTGAGAGGCAGTGCTCACTACACCAGGTACCACCAGACCAATGGGTCACTATTTTGTCGGGGAAATTGTCGGGCAAAGCCAATGAAGCCTTTCGGGCTCTCGCTCCAGAGGATATTTTACAATACCAGCAAGTTAAGAAGGCGCTGCTAACCCGATATGCCGTAACACCAGAAGCCTACCGCCGGCACTTCCGGGAGTCCAAGAAGAAGTCTGTGGACTCCCACATGGAATGGGCCAACCAGTTACAAAGGGTGGCATCCCTTTGGGTCCAAGGGTGCAAGGCCAACACCGGGGAGGAAGTATTGCAGCTAATGGAACATTTCTTCCAAGACCTGGCCGCAGATGTACAAGACTGGGTACGAGATCGCCGTCCCGCTAACTTAAACGAGGCGGCTCGGCTAGCAGATGAGTACGCGGAGACAAGGAAAGTAAGCCAGGGTACTACGCGGCTGGCTCAGAAGGTAGAACCGCGTACTCCAACTGTCACCCCACGCCCAGAGTTTCGGGCTCCAGTCCCACCACGTCCTCAGGGGCCTAGCAACTACCCCCGGGATTCGCCTAGGGTGACGTGCCATCACTGCAGCGACACAGGACATATTGCTCGTTATTGCCCTTTGAGAGCTACAGATAACAACTGGAGACGCACAACACCCAACACAGAGGTCACTCCATCACGTCCCTCTGCGGCCCACTGCCTGGAGACCGAGGGGGCCCTGAGGAATTTCTGGGAATTTGGTATGAGGGTCGCAGGGGGTGCTGTATTTCGCGTACCCACCGCCCGGGTGCACTTAGACTGGGGAGCCGGGTCAGGAAAGACCACAGTTGGTATCATGGACAACCTACCTGCCAAGGTGGTGCTGGGCAACGACATTGGCCCTCTGACTTCGGCTTATTTACCTTCACCTGCTGCTGCTTGTCCCGTGACCACCCGCGTTGCTGGAATCAACTCGCTTGCTGCTGAGACCCGGGTAAGACTACCTTCCCCGACATGTACTGTAGATCCGGCACAATATCACAGTCTAAAAGGGGAATGTGACAAGTTGGCCAGTGAGAAATCAGAGATGCAACGACACTACGTCATGTATTATGAGATGTCCCGTGGCTTGAACATTGAAATGCACAAACAGGCGGAAATTGTCAAAAGATTAAATGGGATTTGTATCCAGGTGGTGCCGTATCTGTCCCAAGAGCATCAGCAACAGGTTTTGGGAGCCATTGAGAGAGCAAAGCAAGTGACTGTTCCAGAATTGAATTCCATTATTCACCTTCACCATCAGCTACCGACCTGGTAAGCCAATGGGACGGCCGACGGACTGTCCAGGCAAACGGAACTTTTACCTTAACAGCAGACCGGACATCCCCAAGTTCACCCGAAATGGATCAATCCGGGTCTGCCGAAGTGTTCCACAAAAGGGGAGTAGTGTAACGGACCTATGAACGATTCTGCCTACAGAGGACTGCATGACTTGTATTCTGAGCTCAAAGGGTTAATTATACAAGGGACTTTTTCACTGCTGAATGCTAATATTCCCTTTGCATAGCTAATGGACTCTCCTTTGTGTAGTTAATCCCCTCAACATACAGAGGCTGTTATGTGGGAGTGTATAATTGTTTTAAAGGTTAATTGAATTCTATTGTCTGATCAAGTCATGTTAAATATAAGGTTGGAGCCGAACGTCTAGAGACTGATTGATTCAAGGGAATGTCATTATTTCAAAGTATGTGTGTGAAGGGGGGGGGCGGAGAGTGTCATTGTTCATGTAAGTTTGTAACCATATAAAAAGCGAGGTGAAATATGCAATAAAAGGCATTCTTGTTTGACCCTTCAACGTAGCCTTGTCTCGTTCGGGAAGGGGAATTCTCTCTCTGGATCTATGGGACGGGGATACCGGCGGTACTTGCATATCGCAGCTTGCCAGGGAAAAGGACTTCTCCAACGGCTGAGACCCTCTCCCTAGCTGGGTAGCCGTTACATTGGTTGGCAGCAGTGGGATGGTCCTTTTATCCAAAGAGCAAGTGCTGAATGGAGTCGCAGTACGCCAGGCTGAAAAGATCCACACTAAAAGATCTATTGGAGAGTCGTGGTAGGAGCGCCAGCAACAGACCACGGAGGGAGCTGATAGCTGACCTGCTGGAGCTGGACGAAATGGATGGATCCATGGAAGGAACGGAGCCCCTTGCACCTGTCAGCGAGGAAGATGTAATTACTGGGATTGTACAGCGGAGATTATCCTTGTATCCAGAAACGTCCGTGGAACTAATCAACCAGCTGTTCCGGGAAGCAAGGGAGGAGATACAAACGAAGAGGGGACAAGAACTGGAACTGGTAAGAGCGAGACAGCCCATTACACCTGCAGTTCCTACCCCCCCACCCGTGGCTACAGGAAAGAAAATACCGTTCACTGCATTTAAAGCTTTTGTAGAAAGTGAGGAGGAAATCGATGGATATTTGGCGGATTTTGAGAGGCAGTGCTCACTACACCAGGTACCACCAGACCAATGGGTCACTATTTTGTCGGGGAAATTGTCGGGCAAAGCCAATGAAGCCTTTCGGGCTCTCGCTCCAGAGGATATTTTACAATACCAGCAAGTTAAGAAGGCGCTGCTAACCCGATATGCCGTAACACCAGAAGCCTACCGCCGGCACTTCCGGGAGTCCAAGAAGAAGTCTGTGGACTCCCACATGGAATGGGCCAACCAGTTACAAAGGGTGGCATCCCTTTGGGTCCAAGGGTGCAAGGCCAACACCGGGGAGGAAGTATTGCAGCTAATGGAACATTTCTTCCAAGACCTGGCCGCAGATGTACAAGACTGGGTACGAGATCGCCGTCCCGCTAACTTAAACGAGGCGGCTCGGCTAGCAGATGAGTACGCGGAGACAAGGAAAGTAAGCCAGGGTACTACGCGGCTGGCTCAGAAGGTAGAACCGCGTACTCCAACTGTCACCCCACGCCCAGAGTTTCGGGCTCCAGTCCCACCACGTCCTCAGGGGCCTAGCAACTACCCCCGGGATTCGCCTAGGGTGACGTGCCATCACTGCAGCGACACAGGACATATTGCTCGTTATTGCCCTTTGAGAGCTACAGATAACAACTGGAGACGCACAACACCCAACACAGAGGTCACTCCATCACGTCCCTCTGCGGCCCACTGCCTGGAGACCGAGGGGGCCCTGAGGAATTTCTGGGAATTTGGTATGAGGGTCGCAGGGGGTGCTGTATTTCGCGTACCCACCGCCCGGGTGCACTTAGACTGGGGAGCCGGGTCAGGAAAGACCACAGTTGGTATCATGGACAACCTACCTGCCAAGGTGGTGCTGGGCAACGACATTGGCCCTCTGACTTCGGCTTATTTACCTTCACCTGCTGCTGCTTGTCCCGTGACCACCCGCGTTGCTGGAATCAACTCGCTTGCTGCTGAGACCCGGGTAAGACTACCTTCCCCGACATGTACTGTAGATCCGGCACAATATCACAGTCTAAAAGGGGAATGTGACAAGTTGGCCAGTGAGAAATCAGAGATGCAACGACACTACGTCATGTATTATGAGATGTCCCGTGGCTTGAACATTGAAATGCACAAACAGGCGGAAATTGTCAAAAGATTAAATGGGATTTGTATCCAGGTGGTGCCGTATCTGTCCCAAGAGCATCAGCAACAGGTTTTGGGAGCCATTGAGAGAGCAAAGCAAGTGACTGTTCCAGAATTGAATTCCATTATTCACCTTCACCATCAGCTACCGACCTGGTAAGCCAATGGGACGGCCGACGGACTGTCCAGGCAAACGGAACTTTTACCTTAACAGCAGACCGGACATCCCCAAGTTCACCCGAAATGGATCAATCCGGGTCTGCCGAAGTGTTCCACAAAAGGGGAGTAGTGTAACGGACCTATGAACGATTCTGCCTACAGAGGACTGCATGACTTGTATTCTGAGCTCAAAGGGTTAATTATACAAGGGACTTTTTCACTGCTGAATGCTAATATTCCCTTTGCATAGCTAATGGACTCTCCTTTGTGTAGTTAATCCCCTCAACATACGGAGGCTGTTATGTGGGAGTGTATAAATGTTTTAAAGGTTAATTGAATTCTATTGTCTGATCAAGTCATGTTAAATATAAGGTTGGAGCCGAACGTCTAGAGACTGATTGATTCAAGGGAATGTCATTATTTCAAAGTATGTGTGTGAAGGGGGGGGGGCGGAGAGTGTCATTGTTCATGTAAGTTTGTAACCATATAAAAAGCGAGGTGAAATATGCAATAAAAGGCATTCTTGTTTGACCCTTCAACGTAGCCTTGTCTCGTTCGGGAAGGGGAATTCTCTCTCTCTCTCTCTCTGGATCTATGGGACGGGGATACCGGCGGTACTTGCATATCGCAGCTTGCCAGGGAAAAGGACTTCTCCAACGGCTGAGACCCTCTCCCTAGCTGGGTAGCCGTTACAATTGCCTCTCTGGATTTTGCAATTATTATTTCTTTTAAGGGAACCGTTAAGGTGTCAACATGATGTATACTGCCACCTTATAATCATTTGATAGCTCATATCTATTCCCACTCACACTTTAATAACCTTTAACCCTCACAGGGCTCAACCTTCACCAGTGGTGTCCTGATCACTTGGTTCCTGTACACTAGCAGAGTAATCCTTTTTTCACATTTACCATTTTCAACCCCAATGGTTTTAATAGCACATATGGTAATTTACGTATTTCCAAAACACATGGCTAAAATTACAGATATTGCATTGAAAACAAAAATTCTAAACCAGAAAAACAGGTAAAATCAGTTAGAGATAAGAACCAAAATCTAGAGAAAAAGATTTTTTTATTGCACATGAATAAAAATAATTGTGCACATATAAAAAAAATATAACAATGATTACACAAATAGAAGAATATGTCTTTTAGGTTTATAGATACATAAACATTCTTTTTTTTTTTTTTATTAGAATATTGAACATTATTTGGGTATATGCTGAACATTATTTTGCTATATAGGCCTCTACAATGAAATATTGTCAAATAATATGCTATTACAGGACCTGAAGCTGGTGAACAATTCAAATGTCTATGTCCCAAATCAAGAATGATTCAAAAAAAGTGATGGGATGTTGACATTTAAAATAGCTTGTGTTTGGCTAACTGCATATCCATAAAGTACAATATTCTCGTATCTCCCTACATGCGCTTTGTAAACATTGGGGCTGATTTACCAAGCCTTTACTCCATGACTCATGGAGTAAAAGCAGGAGTAGCAGCCGTTTGGCCATTTACTAAAGAAACACGCTGCTAGTGCAGTGTATTTCCCTAGTTACTAATGTGCTACGGCACATTAAACTGTAAATTGCGGGGGTTTGGGCGGGAGTTTATTAGGGGGGAGGTGGGGGGGTGCAGGGGAAGTGAAGTGACATGTATTTTGAAGTGTTTGGCGGGCCGAATTGAAAGGGAAAGTGTTTTTTGAAAACAGATCCCCGTACGCTTGCACAGTGCGCCTGAACCTCGGGAGGTTCATTTGCATACTGGGCATGCGCAGAGAGAAAAGTCAGGGATTCCCGTGCGCCTTGTCAGTACGCCGTGAAAATCTTGGTAAATACCAAGCGGCGTACCCGTGAATGCGCTGCGTGACGCGGCGCACGGGAATCTCCGAGCTGTTTTCAGCCCTGAAGGGGAACTCCGCGCCAAATTTCAAACTTGAAATCGGCGCGGGTCCCCCTCCAGGGCTACATTAGGCTCTTAGGCTTGGTCCGGAACGTGAGGGGTTAAACCCGCGCCGATTCGGCGCGGGGGTCCCCCCCAGATCCAAACCAAGCCCTCATCCCAAGCATGCAGTCTGGCCCGGACAGGAATGGGGGCGGGGACGAGCGAGCGCCCCCCCCCCTCCTGAGCCGTACCAGACCGCATGCCCTCAACATGGGGGAGTGTGTGCTGTGGGGGAGGGGGGCACTGCCCCCCCACCCCACAGCACTCTTGCCCCCATGTCGATAGGGACAAGAGCCTCTTCCCGACAACCCTTGCCATTGGTTGTCGGGGTATGCGGGCGGGGCTAATCGGAATCTGCGAGCTCCCTTTAATAAGGGGGCCCCCAGATGCCGGCCCCCCACCCTATGTGAATGAGTATGGGGTACATCGTACCTCTACCCATTCACCTGGGGAAAAGTGTAAAGTAAAATAAAAACACAACACAGAATAAAATATTTTATTAATCTGCTCCGGAGCCCCCCCTTTCTTCTTTAGCTCTCTTACAAGGGGGGGTTTCTTCTCTCCCGATCTTCCGCCGGGACCCTGGGCTTCGGTGATTTCTGCCGGGGGAGGGCGCCATCCCTCGGTCCTCTCCGGAGCCTTCCGCCGGATGCCCCCACCCCATTTAAGCTCTTTTTCATTAGGGAGGGGCATCCGGACTTCGGGGTCTTCTGCCGGGGGATGGCGCCTATCCCCCGGTCTTTCCGGTGCCTTCCGCCAGGGTTCCGGTCTTCCTGGTCTTCTGCCGGGGGTGCGCCAACTCCCCGGTCTTTTCTCTGCTCCCTCTTCTGCCTGGCTCCCCCGCGAAACCAGGGCTTTCTTCCGTCTTCTTTCTTCTTCCTTCCTTCTTCTGCCTGTCTCCTCCGGGAGCACAGGGCTTGTCTCCGCTGTCTTCTTCCTTCTCTTCCATTGGATGTTGACAAGACGAGGTTCCGCGCTGACATGCCGTGTCAGCGGCGGGCATGGACTTATATAGGGTAATGCCACCATGTGACCTCAACCCATGTGACATCACATTCCCTGGGCATGATGGGAATGTGATGTCACATGGGTTGAGGTCACATGGTGGCATTGCCCTATATAAGTCCATGCCCACTGCTCAGACGGCATTCCAGCGCCGGACCTCGTCGTGTCAACATCGAATGGAAGAGAAGGGAGAAGACAGCGGAGACAAGCCCTGTGCTCCGCGGAAGAGACAGGCAGAAGCGGAAGGCATCGCAGAAGCCTGCGGGTGTCGCCCCCCGGCGGAAGACACCGTACAAGCCCGTGCCAGTGCACCCCCCCCCCCCCCGCAGAAACCGTCGTGGAAGCCCGGGACCCTCCCCCAAAGGCAGGAGCCTCACTGGAAGGGGGTCCCGGTGAATTACGTCGCTGAAGACGGGGGTGGGGTGCCAGTGCACCCCCCCTCCCGCAGAAACCGTCGTGGAAGCCCGGGACCCTCCCCCAAAGGCAGGAGCCTCACTGGTGAAGGGGGTCCCGGTGAATTACGTCGCTGAAGACGGGGGTGGGGTGCCAGTGCACCCCCCCCGCAGAAACCGTTGTGGAAGCCCTGGACCCTCCCCCAAAGGCAGGAGCCTCACTGGTGAAGGGGGTTCCGGCAGAAGATGGCGAAGCCCGGGGCCTAATGGGGTGGTGGTGGGGGGCCCCGGCAGAAGACCCCCGGCTGACTAATAAATTAATTTTTAAATGTGTGTGGTGTATTATTTTTTTCAATTTTTTTCAATTTTTTTCCCCAGGTGAATGGGTAGGGGTACAATGTACCCCATACTCATTCACATAGGGTGGGGGGCCGGAATCTGGGGACCCCTTTATTAAAGGGGTCTCTCAGATTCTGATAAGCCCTCCGCCCGCATACCCCGACAACCAACGGCCAGGGTTGTCGGGAAGAGGCTCTTGTCCCTATCGACATGGGGACAAGAGTGCTTTGGAGTGGGGGGGCAGTGCCCCCCTCCCCCACAGCACACACTCCCCCATGTTGAGGGCATGTGGTCTGGTATGGCTCAGGAGGGAGGGGGGCGCTCGCTCGTCCCCACCCCCATTCCTGTCTGACCAGACTGCGTGCCTGGGATAAGGGCTTGGTTTGGATCTTGGGGGGGACCCCACGATTTTTTTTTCCACGGGTTTAACCCCTTATGTTCCAGACCAAGCCTAAGAGCCTGGTATGCACCTGGAGGGAACCCACCTTATTTTTTTTTTGGGGGTCTGGAGTTCCCCTTCATGAACAGCGATCTGTCATTTACACATGTCAGTCCCACCCCCCCTACAGTTAGAACACACCCAGGGAACATATTTAACCCCTCCCTCGCACCTAGTGTTAACCCCTTCCCTGCCAGTGGCATTTTTAGAGTAAGCAATGCATTTTTACAGCACTGATCGCTAGAAAAATGCCAATGGTTCCAAAAAAGTGTTCGATGTGTCCGCCATAATGTCGCAGTACCGATAAAAATCGTTGATCGCCGCAATAACTAGTTAAAACAAAAAAAAATAATATTTTGTAGACGCTATAACTTTTGCCAAAACCAAACACTAAACGCTATTTGCGATTTTTTGGAACCAAAAAGATGTAGAATACGTATCGGCCTAAACTGAGGGTTTTTTTTATTTTTTAGAATATATATTTTTGGGGATATTTATTATAGCAAAAAGTAAAAATAATTTTTACATATGTGGGCGGGACTTACGCAAGTCCCGCCCACATATATAAACATCGTTCAAACCACACATGTGAGGTATTGACGCGTGCGTTAGAGCGAGAGCAATACTTTTACCACTAGACCTTCTTTGTAACTATAAACTGGTAACCTGGAAAAAAAAGAAAAAGGTCGCCTATGGGGATATTCACGGAATTCATTTTGGCCCCATTGCAGGAGTGTTTCCAATAGTAAACGTGACATGTAAGGTATCTATTTACTCAGTGTAACATCATCTTTCACATTATCCCCAAAAATTGGGCTCACTTTTGTGTTTTGTTAATTTTTAACCACTTGAGCCCGGACCATATTTCTGGTCAATGACCGGGCAAGTTTTTGAGATTCGGCACGGCGTCGCTTTAACTGACAATTGCGCAGTCGTGCGACGTGGCTCCCAAACAAAATTGGCAACCTTTTTTTCCCCACAAATAGATTATTAAATGTGCGTGTTTACTTCTGTCTTTAACACCTCCCCTTCAGGCTGGAAAGCATCAGATCAGGGGAAACAAAAAAAAAAAAGCTCTCATTCCATTGCAGCTTGGTTCCTACATGTGTGATGAACTGAGCATGCTCAAACACTTAGAAAAAAAATATCCTTTCTTTTTAAAAGGTGAAAAACACTCCTTGGATGCTCATAGAGCGTGGTTTGGGTTAATTGCAGGTGTGCCCAATTACAAGCTCACCCAAACTAGAGACTGCAATTTGTTCATGTGATTTCAATTGCTTCATTACTAGCACTGTTATAAAAAGCTTGGATCGATCAGTCCTCAGCTGCCCTCAGAAGGGGCAGGCTGGCAGAAATGCTGTTGCTAAACACAAATGTGGTTTGTTGCATGGGTTTTGTTTTATTTTGCCAATGGTTTTGGTTTATTTTTAAATGATGTTCACTTTGATGTATTTGTCTATGTGGCCTTATTTTATGAAAAATGTGTGAAGCTATGGTTATTTTGAATTTTGAAATGTATTTTTGTTTGTGTTTGTTTGTCTTTTTTTGCTTTCCTTGTTTTGTTGACCAATAAAAATTACTTTAAAATTGTTAAGTTTGTCTTTTGTTACTTTTTCATGCTACATATGTTGACAGCTGCAGCTGAAATCGGTTTGGGCCTAACAAATTATGTGTGATTTTTGTCTAAGCTTCTTTCCTGGTGTGTAATCATGAAATGTTTGCCATGTTTATTCTCCATGACTTTAAAGACAAAACTGGTAAGTATTTTCTTTTTTCTGCAGTGGTCCTCAGCCCTCAAGTACCCCCGACAGGACATGTTTTGTGGATTTCTCTTATCAAGAATTGCTGTCCAGACTGTATTTTAAAGCACATGTGCAAGATGAAGGAAAACCTGCAAACATGGCCTGTGTGGGGGGGGGGTTTGCTATTGGTGGACAGGCTTGACGTGCTGATTTACAGCACTGTGCTTAAATCTAGCGCAAGGCAATCCTATTCAAATTGTGGGTGTTTGAGGGAAGCCAAGTGAGTGTTAGAACCCCTGCTTTGTGTTTTTTTATTTTTGTGTTGAGCTTTGTGTCCCTTTTCTTAAAATTGGCTTCACTTCCTGTCACACAGCTGAACAGGAAGTGAGGTTAAAACACTACCAGTGTCATTTCTTGGGGACACAGGTCAATCTAACTAGTGTCCCCATTAAGCAAATTGCACTCCAGCACTGCTGTGTACACCCCAAATCATGGGTCTTCAAACTACGGCCCTCCAGTTGTTCAGGAACTACAATTCCCATCATGCCTAGTCATGTCTGTAAATGTCAGTGCATTACAAGGCCTCATGGGATGTGTAGTTCTACAACAGCTGGAGGGCCGTAGTTTGAGGATCCCTGCCCCAAATGATTATTTAGTTTGGGGTTTAGTAAAGGCAAAGCCACTCTGCAGTACAAGCATAGTTGCTGAAAATCAGAGAGGAAGCACTGATGGTTTTAACATCCAATCCTGTAGAAGCAAAGTTGTTTTGTTTTCTTTCTTCCTTGCTTTGCACTTGTAGTGCAAAGTGGATTTGCCTTTAGTAAATGGACCCCAAAGTCCAAGATCCCTAATAATTTGGGGTGTACACAGCAAAATGCTAGAGTGCAATTTACATAATGGGAAACTATTTATATTGATCTCTGTGTCCCCAAGAAAAGATATTAGTAAGGTTTTACCCTCACTTCCTGTTTGGCTATGTGGGAAGTGAATGAATTAGAAAGGGTGAAGACACCTCACAAATGTTGTCACTATCAGGGGTGCAGACATCCCCAAAAAAATGAGCAGATAATACTTATTTGCAAATTAATAATTTTTTAGTTAACATTGGGTGGGGTGCTCTAACACACACATTCCTACATATTAGCAACGCTGTATCCTGGCCTATTGGCATGGTTATATTTTCTTAGGGCTCTCAATAAAACTCTATGAAATTTGTGCTTAAACTAGAACCAGGGGCGGACTGACAACTCATGGGGCCCCTGGGCAATAGAAGATTATGGGGCCCCTCTGGCTTACAGATGACCACCACGCCAGGAGGTAGTGCAGAGGCGGGCAGCTAAAATCTTGGGATATTCACATTAAAAGCATGTCATTTTCGGACATATCAGGGACAGATCTAAAAAAAACACAGATTTTTACATACTGTCCCTGGTTTTACTGAGCCTGGCAACCCGGATGGGGCCCCCTAGTGGCATGGGGCCCTCGGGCAGTGCCCGAGTGACTGACTCAATGGTCAGTCCGCCCCTGACAAGAACTATAATCAACAAGTTTTATTTTCTTTAATTTTGGATAGAGTGAGGGAGGGTTATAGGCCCTGTCAGTTTATTTTGTATTATCTGTGTCCAATTGGGGAGATTTGCCTTCACTTCCTGCCCCATAGCCAAACAGGAAGTGAGAGAAAAACTATGCAAATTAACCACTTCCCGCCCAGCCTATGGCCGATTTACGTCCGGGAAGTGGTTACACAATCCTGACAGGACGTCCTGCAGGATTTCATGCCGCGCGCGCCTGTGGGGGCACGCAGCGCGGCGATCGGTGATGCGGGGTGTCAGTCTGACACCCTGCATCTCCGATCTCGGTAAAGAGTCTCTCACGGAGACGGAGACTCTTTACCACGTGATCAGCCGTGTCCAATCACGGCTGATCACGATGTAAACAGGAAGAGCCATCGATGGCTCTTCCTCACTCGCGTCTGACAGACGCGAGTATAGGAGAGCCGATCGGCGGCTCTCCTGACAGGGGGCGTTCGCGCTGATTGTTTATCAGCGCAGCCCCCCCCTCGGATCACCACACTGGACCACCAGGGATGCCCACCCTGGACCACCAGGGTGTGCAAAAAAAAAAAAAATAGAAAAAAAAAACAAAAAGCATTAAAAAAAAAGAAAAAAGATGCCAATCAGTGCCCACAAATGGGCACTGACTGGCAACCTGGGAAAATCAGTGCCACCCCAGTGTCCATCAGTGCCACCCCACAGTGTCCATCAGTGCCACCCCACAGTGCCCATCCATGCACAGTGCCCACCTATCAGTGCCCACCTGTGCCACCCATAAGTATCCATCAGTGCCACCCATAAGTGCCGCCCATAAGTATCCATCAGTGCCACCCATAAGTGCCGCCCATGAGTGCCCATCTGTGCCGCCCATGAGTGCCCATCAGTGCCGCCTATGAGTGCCCATCAGTGCCGCATAGCAGCGCCGCCAATCAATGCCACCTCATCTGTGCCCGTCAGTACTACCTCATCGATGTCCATCAGTGCCATCTCATCGGTGCCCATCAGTGCCGCCATATCAGTGCCCGTAATTGAAAGAGAAAAACATATTTACAAAAAAATGAACCTAAAAAAATAAAAACTTTTTTTTGTTTCACAATTTGCAGTCTTTTTTTAGTTGTTGCGCAAAAAAAAAATCGCAGAGGTGATCAAATAACAACAAAAGAAAGCTCTATTTGTGGGGGAAAAATACGCCAATTTTGTTTGGGTACAGTGTTGTATGACCGCGCAATTGCCATTCAAAGTGCGACGGTGTTGAAAGCTGAAAATTGGCTTGGGCGGGAAGGTGCGTAAGTGCCTGGTATGGAAGTGGTTAAGGGAATCCAGTGCCCCCCCAGAACTAGTGTGTGGGTCCCCTGAAAATTCCTGGGCGGGTCATACAAAAACAGGGTGTGGCTTTGACAGGAAGGGGTGGGTCATTTTTCTATTAGGAGGTGCAGATATGTAGTCAGGCCTAGGGCAGAACAAAACCTAAATATACTACTGCATATTAGGGCTTATTTAGACCGGATCCGATTTACAGCGTGTTTTTATATTGTGGGAGGAAACCCACGCAGGCACAGGGAGAACATGCAAACTCCATGCAGATGCTGTCACGGGCGGGATTCAAACCAACGACTCTTTTGCTGCTAGGTCAAAGTGCTATACACTACACCACTGTGCTGAACGAACATGATTGCAGCTGAAAGCATGAGAACTTTTTTTTTTTTTCAAAACCATGCTTTCCAGCCTTATTGACCCCGCCTCTCTCCATAAAGAGGACCTGTCACACACTAGTCCTATTACAAGGGATGTTTACATTCCTTGTAATAGGAAGAAAAGTGATCCAAAATCAAAAAAAGTGTCAAAAAAGTGCAAGAATAAAAATATGAGGTAAAAAAAAAAAAAAAATAAATAAAATAACGCCCCTGTCCCTAGAAGCTCGCACTCAGAAGCAAATATGCATGTAAGTCCCGCCCACATATGTAAACACCATTCAAACCACACATGTGAGGTATTGACGCGTGCGTTAGAGCGAGAGCAATAATTCTAGCCCTAGACCTCCTCTGTAACTCTGAACTGGTCACCTGTAAAAAAAAAACAAGCATCGCCTATGGATATTTTTATGTCCCGAAGTTTGGCGCCATTCCATGAGTGTGTACAATATTAAAGCGTGACAAGTTAGGTATCTATTTACTCGGTGTAACATCATCTTTAACATTATCCATAAAAATTGGGCTAACTTTACTGTTTTTTTTTTTTTTAATTCATGAACCGTGTTTTTTTTTTGGGCCAAAAAAAAGGCGTTTGAAAAATTATTGCGCAAATACCGTTGGAAATCAAATAAAAAATGACCGCTAACTTTATTCCCTAGGGTGTCTGCTAAAAAATTATATATAATGTTTGGGGGTCCTGATTAATTTCCCAGGAACAAAATATAATTTTTACATGAAGGAGAGAAGTGCCAGAATAGGCGCGGTATGGAAGTGGTTAAAGTGAAATAATAAAAGTGAAATATTCCTTTAAATTTCATACAGGGGGGGAGGGGGGGTACACGCATGTTTCCCGTGCTTAGAACTGTCCCTGTACAAGATGTCATTTCTGAAGTGAAACAAAAAAAAGGAAGTTTAAAGTACTCATGGCTATAAAGAATACAGTCATTGCTCATTAAAAAAAAAAAAAAAAAAAAAAAAAGGGGGTCCCTCCAAATTAAATTACCAGGCCCTTCAGGTCTGGAATGGATATTAAGGGGAACCCCGCCGTAAAAACCCCCCCAAAAAATGGCGTGGGGTCCCCCCAAATATCCATACCAGACCCTTCAGGTCTGGTGTGGATTTTAAGGGGAACTCTACCCCAAATTGAAAAAAAAAATGGCGTGGAGTCCCCCTAAAAATCCACACCAGACCCTTATCCGAGCACGTTGACCTGGCCGGCCGCAGAAAAGAGGGGGGGACAGAGTGCGGCCCCCCCCCTCTCCTGAACCGCACCAGGCCACATGCCCTCAACATGGGGAGGATGTCCCCATGTTGATGGGGACAAGGGCCTCATCCCCACAACCCTTGCCCGGTGGTTGTGGGGGTCTGCGGGCGGGGGGCTTATCAGAATCTGGAAGACCCCTTTAACAAAGGGGACCCCCAGATCCTGGCCCCCCCTATGTGAAATGGTAATGGGGTACATTGTACCTCTACCATTTCACCCCAAAAAAAATGTCAAAGTGTTAAAAATGACAGTAGCCGGTTTTTGACAAATCTTTTAATAAAATCTTCTTTTCTTCTTTCCTTCGGGTTTCTTCCGCTGCTTCTTTCTTGGGTCTTCTCGTCCACATCTTGCCCGACGTCTTCTTCTATCTTCTCCGTCCGTCCTTCAGCCTTCTGGTCCCGCATCTTGCCCGGTGTCTTCTCCTGTCTTCTTCTCCGTCCGTCCGCCAGCCTCCTCGTCCGCATCTTGTGTCTTCTCCGGTCTTCTTCTCGGTCCGCCAGCCTTCTCGTCCCCATCTTTTTCTTCCCCGGACTCAGCGTTTGAATTTGATTTGGCCGCCGTGTTCCCGCTCCTGGGACCCGCCCCCCTCTGACGCCACAAGTAAACTCATATGAAAGTCCGCGTGTGGCATATGTGCGTCAGAGGGGGGCGGGGTCACATGAGTGTGACACGGCGGGAACTTCAATTGGAAGCTGCGGCATCTTCTTCTCCGGGCGGCGCGATTGAAATTGAATTCCCCCGCTGTGTGACGCTCTGTGACCCTGCCCCCCTTTGACGCACATGACCTTCTAAGGAGTTTACTTGTGGCGTCAGAGGGGGGCGGGTCCCAGGAGCGGGAACACGGCGGCCAAATCAAATTCAAACGCTGAGTCCGGGGAAGAAAAAGATGGGGACGAGAAGGCTGGCGGACCGAGAAGAAGACCGGAGAAGACACAAGATGCGGACGAGGAGGCTGGCGGACGGACGGAGAAGAAAACAGGAGAAGACACCGGGCAAGATGCGGGACCAGAAGGCTGAAGGACGGACGGAGAAGATAGAAGAAGACGTCGGGCAAGATGTGGACGAGAAGACCCAAGAAAGAAGCAGCGGAAGAAACCCGAAGGAAAGAAGAAAAGAAGATTTTATTAAAAGATTTGTCAAAAACTGGCTGTCATTTTTAACACTTTGACATTTTTTTTGGGGTGAAATGGTAGAGGTACAATGTACCCCATTACCATTTCACATAGGGGGGGGGGCAGGATCTGGGGGTCCCCTTTGTTAAAGGGGTCTTCCAGATTCTGATAAGCCCCCCGCCCGCAGACCCCCACAACCACCGGGCAAGGGTTGTGGGGATGAGGCCCTTGTCCCCATCAACATGGGGACATCCTCCCCATGTTGAGGGCATGTGGCCTGGTGCGGTTCAGGAGAGGGGGGGGGCCGCACTCTGTCCCCCCCTCTTTTCTGCGGCCGGCCAGGTCAACGTGCTCGGATAAGGGTCTGGTGTGGATTTTTAGGGGGACTCCACGCCATTTTTTTTTTCAATTTGGGGTGGAGTTCCCCTTAAAATCCACACCAGACCTGAAGGGCCTGGAATGGATATTTTCCGGGAACCGCACGTCTTTTTTTTTGGGGTTTTTACGGCGGGGTTCCCCTTAATATCCATTCCAGACCTGAAGGGCCTGGTAATTTAATTTGGGGGAACCCCTACACATGTTTTTGTTTGTTTTATGAATGAATCCCTTTAGAATTGTCAGAGCCGACAATTCATTATAGCCGCGTGTGAATTTTTAAATGACTTTTTTCCTTCTGAATGTCATGTTGTGCAGGGGCAGTTCTAAGTGCGGGAAAAATGCGCTATTTCACATGCTGACATTACACCCCCCCTAGGTACGAAATTTAAAGGAATATTTCACTTTTATTGTTTCACTTTAAGAATTATTAATTTCACTGCTCCCGAAAAAACGGCCGTTTTAAAAAATAAAAAAAACATTGATACATGTTCCCTGGGGCAGGACTGAGGTCCCCAAACACTTTTTAGGACAAAACTAGCAGATTAGCCTTTAAAATGAACACTTTTGATTTCTCCCATAGACTTCTATAGGGAGTTCGGCGCGGCTTTACATATTACTTTCAATGCGCCGGCTGCTACGCTGGTTCATGCGCCCAATTAAGCCTCCACCCGGAGTACTAATTAACGCATGAACCAGCGCAGCGCACAGAGCATAGTAAATCAGGCCCTTAATCTCCTTTGGAATTTAAAAGTGCCCTGATTAAGTTAGCAAAAATCTCTAACACGTGTAAAGTATAATTCCAAAAAATTACTACAAAAAAATATGAACATTCTTTGTAAATTTTTGTGTCCTGAACTTCCAGAATCCACTCCTGTGCAGTACCAGGTGCGTATCTGAACGAAAAAAAGTAATCCAAAAAAAAAATATATTTTTTTTTGCAATTTTGGTGTTCCTCAACTTCCAGGATCCATGCCTGTGCAGTACCAGGTGGTCACAGGAGGAGAAGGGGGGCTGGTGGATCACATTCAGATCAACTTTAAAATTTCTTAACCACTTGACAACTGGGCACTTAAACACCCTTAATAACCAGACCAATTTTCAGCTTTCGGTGCTCTCACATTTTGAATGACAATAACTCAGCCATACAACACTGTAACCAAATTAAATTTTTGTCCTTTTTTTCCCACAAATAGAGCTTTCTTTTGGTTGTAATTGATCACCTCTGTGTTTTTTATTTTTTCGCTATAAATGAAAAAAGAACGAAAATGTTGTAAAAAAATGAATTTCCTGGTGCCTCCATGGCAGCATACTAGTGATAGAGCTCCGCCTCGACTCCTCCCTCAGGACTAGTGAATAGAATAAATTAAAGGCATAGCCCCTCCCCCAACATTCTCCTTTTTTTCCTCCATACCTTCTTGTACTGGTGAAGAGTAGAAGTATGTCCATACCTCTGCAGTCGGCAGCGTCCGCCGGGTTTAGCCTTTCCCGCGCGCAGTCCCTGTTCTTGGGCCGCTAATAGCGCTAATAAGCTGGGAGACCCCTCTGTGGATCTGTTGGGGTCGCATCGCAGAGTTTCCTCATAGGAACGCAAACTGCCAGGAGCACCTATAAATGACATGGAAGCTGCGGAAGGATCGGCTCCACTACCCCAGGCCAGACATTTCTTTCCCTTTTTTTTTTGTTTCCTTATGATGTGCTGTATATATGTTTTCCTTCAGAGTATAATGCTGTGCAAGAAAACCTGGACTTTCTGGGGGTGCCCTGTCGCTCTGTCAGTCTGGGGGGTCTGGCCTGTATCAGGTGTCTCTGGGTGCAGCTGATCCCTCATTATGGCGGGGGGGGGGCGTGCTGGTCGGCGCCCACACTGTTGATGCATTAGCACCTTCTTTCTCTGAGGATCCCGGCGCCCTGATACAGTACTTCCTGTGTCACGGGCGCCGGCGCTTCTGCGCATGCGCGGCGCGTGCGCGGTGACGTCTCGGGACGCGGCGGCCATTTTGGATACTGGAAACAGGGCTTTTTTGCCCTTATTTCCAGTTTTTTGGCTGGGGGCGGATCCTGAGGGAAGATTCCCTCAGGAAAGCTTAAATAAACACCTAGAACAGGGCTTGGCTGTTGCTGCTGTGACAGATGCTAAGCCCTGCTAGGTTTTCAGCCCCAAAGTTGTTGGTAAGAAGCGAGGAGATGGGGGAAAGGTGCCTGTCTGAAGGTTGCAGACAGGTGCCCTGCTTGTCCGTTATTCAATGTCGCACATATTATTATTATTAATTATTTATTTATTTATTTATTTTTTGCGGCCTCTCTACATTTTTTGCAGCCGATCCTTCCGCCCAAGCTCTACAATGAGTCATTCACCGCGTAACAAAGATCCTCACACCATTAGGTATGGACCAACGATACGTGAGTATTTAAAAAAAAAAAAAAAAAAAAAAGTGCCCTCACTGTTTTCTGACGTGAGTTCCTTACACCGTAGCCCTGCCCACTCCAAGAGGACCAGAAAGTCATCAAGATCTCGTGATAATGACAGCCCAGTCCGCAGATCGCAAGGCGAAGATCCCGATCTCCACGCCATAGATCACAGAGATCAAGATCCAGGGGTCATGACCACTCTCCATCTTCTAGAAGTCAAAGAAGGAAGAAGTGTTGGACATGCGGGGCTACGCCACTACCCGACAAGGTAGTTTGTAAGGACTGCTTTACGGACTATGCGTCCAACCGCGAGCAGGAAAATCGGCATGCAGTAGAACTGCTGGACAAAGCTATGAGAGACTCCTTCTCCAAGCTCTTGGCTTCTGTCCCTGTTCAGCCGACCTCGCAGGTACCACAGACTCAGAATGTGGAACCCAGTCTCCCGGGGCCCTCAACAGTCGGGCAACCTGTACTACCGACTGATCGGTCAGGCAGAGACTCCTCACCCGGAGATGACTCGGAGTACTCAGCAGAGGAATCAGAACCCTCAGGGTTCAGCTTTTCCCTGGTAAACCCGTTTATCCAGGCAGTTAAGTCAGCAATCTCCTGGAAAGAGGATGATCCCCCTCAAGAGGCGACAAGCTATTTTCCCTTTCTCAAGAGGAAGCAGATTCTTTTCCCATTAATGGGGGAGATTAGCCAGATCATTCTCAACGAATGGGCAAAGCCTGATAAAAAGTTCTCTTTGACCCGGCTCAACAAGTTGTATCCCTTACCAGAGTCTGGAACACAGGCACTAAACTCCATGCCTGTGGTGGATGCATCAATAGTACGCCTTGCCAAAAACGTGACCTTACCAATGGAGGATTCCACCTCCTTCAAAGATCCCCTAGACAGGCGTATTGACCTAGAACTAAAGAAGAGCTACTTGGCGGCAGGAGCAGCCTGTAAACCGGCCATCGCCCTCACGTCAGTCTCTAATGCCATCAGGTCATGGACAGATAACATCGAGACTGCTCTGCGTCAGAACGTCCCAACAGAAGACATAATAAAAGCCTTAGAGGAACTCAGGCTATCAGCAGACTTTGTCGGAGTCGCCGCCATTGATACCATTAGATGCTCGGCGAGATCTATGTTACACTCTGTGATGGCAAAAAGGGCCTTGTGGCTGAAACCTTGGTCAGCTGACCTTTCATCCAAACAGAGCTGGTGCAAGATTCCCTTTGATGGGAAGGCGCTGTTTGGAGATAAGATGGATAACGCAATCTCTAGGCTGTCAGGAGGGAAGTCTGGTATGCTCCCACAAGACAGGAGAACACGAAGATTCAGAGGCGGTCCCTCTAGGTTCCGCCGCTCAGATTCAAGAGACTTCAGAAATTCGGGTCAATTCAGAGACAACAGAAGACCTTGGAGAGGCACTCAGCAATCCTTCTTGAACAGGAAGATGAAAGCCCCTCCGGCTCCTCAGGAGCAAAAGCAGTCCTTTTGACGCCGAGCCAGCCCTGACACTCCCGGTGGGAGCCAGGCTAAAACATTTCATCTCAGCCTGGGCCACCCATTGCCAGGACCCCTGGGTTCTGTCCACTATCCAATGGGGGCACTCTTGGAAGTTTTTTCAAACTCCACCTCGGAGCTCGTTCAAGAGATCGGAAATTCCATCTTCTCCCCTGAAAGCTCAAGCTCTAAAAGATTTTTTAGTGTCACTCCAGCGTCAGGAAGCAGCCATTCCTGTGCCCTTGGCAGAGCAATTCACGGGTTTTTACTCCACCTTATTCCTCGTCCCCAAGAGGACGGGTGGATGGAGGCCTGTGATAGACCTGAAAAGGCTCAACCGGTATATTCACACCGAGAGCTTCAAGATGGAATCCTTGCAGACAATAATCCAAGCAGTCCAGCCGTTGGATTGGATGATCTCTGTCGACCTCCAGGACGCATACCTGCATGTTCCAATCCAGCCGAAAGTCCAGAAATACCTGAGATTTGCAGTGGGTCATACTCATCTTCAATTCCAAGCTCTACCCTTTGGACTGTGCACCTCTCCCAGGGTATTCTCCAAAATCCTATTGTCTGCCCTAGCCCCCCTGAGGGAGAAGGGCTTAAGGGTGTATCATTATCTAGACGACATTCTACTCCTTGCAAGCAGCCCAGAGCAACTGATGTCGCATCGAACCATTCTGCTCCAAACTCTAAGGGAGTTAGGGTGGTTAGTCAACCTAGACAAGAGCCAACTCACACCAACTCAACAGATGGTCTACTTGGGCGCAGCATTCAACACCCTGAGGGGTACAGTGTCGTTGCCACCGCCAAAGAGGGAGATTATCATTCAGAAAATGATCAAAACCATCCAGAGTCCGGTTTTAACAGCCTCACAATGTCTGAGCCTCATTGGCACTATGTCTGCCTGCATCCCCATGGACCCATTGGCACCTGAGATTCTTTCAGACTGGTTTCTTGGCGCAGTGGAGGAAACGTCGACTGTCCCAGACGATCCTGATCACAGGACTGATGCGAAAGAGTCTTCAATGGTGGACAGAACCAGAGAACCTCTCCAGACCCCGTCACTTGGGGTCCCTACATTGGACCACAATTACGTCCGATGCGACCGGACAGGGCTGGGGAGCCCACTGCGGGGAATCCAAGGTACAGGGGAAATGGTCATTCTCCACCCAAGGTGTAGTGTCCAACATCCTAGAATTGAGGGCAGCCTTTATGGCACTAACTTCCCTGACATCCCAAGTCAAGGGTCAGAGGATTCTGCTTCACCTGGACAACAGGGCAGCGGTTGCGTATCTGCAGAAACAGGGGGGCACACGCAGCAGATCGCTCCTCAAGGAAGTAGAGCCGATCATGCTTTGGGCAGAGAAGAACCTCCTGGACCTTCGAGCAGTATACCTCCCAGGCAAGCTGAATACGGAAGCAGACGCATTGTCCAGAAGATTCTGCGACAACAACGAGTGGGCGCTCCACCCACGGGTGTTCCGGCAGATTGCCAACTCTTGGGATCCCCCACAGGTGGACCTGTTCGCCTCTTCGGAAAACACCAAGCTGGACAGGTTTGTCTCCAGGTTTCCACATCCGCAAGCCGAAGCAGTGGATGCTCTGACATGCCCATGGAGTTTCTCCACGGCATATGCCTTCCCTCCGCGGTCACTGATACTCAAATTTCTCCTGAGGTTACTCAGGGAATCAGTGCAGGTACTGACGATACTCCCGTACTGGCCGAAGAGACCTTGGTTTCCACTTGCCATGCGTCTCAGTGTGAATCCACCAATCAAGATCCCAGCATTCCCTCAACTTCTGCTGCAGGGCAAACTGCTTCACCCAAACCCTCAGAGGTTGGACCTTCGAGTCTGGAAGTTGAGAGGCGAAGGTTCGAATCCCTAGGCTGCTCGTCAGGGGTCATCTCAACCCTCTTAAAGGCCAGGAAACCCACAACGAATAATATATATTCAAAGATCTGGGATAAGTTCGTGTCCTACGCAGTCGATAACGGCTTTGATCCTATCGTCCCCTCTACAAACCATGTATTAGGTTTCCTTCAGACAGGACTTGACCTAGGCCTTAGTCTAAGCTCCCTCAAGGTTCAGGTAGCAGCAATTTCAGCCGCAACCAGTAAAAGGTGGGCAGAAGATCCTTTGCTAGTTATCTTCTTTAAAGGCGTCCTAAAGATCCGTCCGCCTGCTAGACGATCCTTCCCTAAATGGGATCTGTCTCTGGTCCTCGAGGCTCTGTCAATCCAACCTTTTGCTCCAGTAGAACAAATAACCCTTTGGAACCTAACGCTGAAAACAACGTTTCTGCTAGCCATCACCTCCGGTAGGAGGATCTCAGAACTCCACTCCTTAGGAATTGGGGAAGACCACATCTCTTTCTTCCCTGACAGGGTAGAACTTCGCCCACTCAGAGGGTTCATGCCGAAGGTCGCCTCTACAAGCCACCTGTTGGAACCTTGGGCTCTACCAATATTTGCAGATACTAATACAGAAACCTGCCACGAACTGGATGTGTCCAGAACACTCAAGGCCTATCTAGAGGCCACCGGCTCCTTCAGAACCTCAGAGAGACTGTTCATCGTACCTTTTGGTAAACACAGGGGCAAGGAAGCCTCCATCAGGACTCTAGCATCATGGGTCGTGAAGCTAATACAGAGGTCCTACAGGGCGAAGAATATGGAACCTCCATCTCGAGTGAATGCTCATTCCACTAGAGCAGTCGCTACTTCCTGGGCAACAAGGGCTAACGTATCGCTGGAGACGGTGTGCAGGGCAGCCACCTGGTCGTCTCGTAACACGTTTCTCAGGCACTACCACATTGACCCAGGAGCTCTCACAACGGTGGAGTTCGGAAGAAGGGCGGTTCAGGCTGCTATGTCCTCTTCTGATTAAAAACTCTTATTGTTAAGCATTATCCCACCCGCGTCAAGCTAGTTATTTATCACTAGTATGCTGCCATGGAGGCACCAGGAAAACGGAAAATTGTATCATACTTACCAGTAATTTTCCTTTCCTGGTGCCTATCCATGGCAGCATACGCTCCCACCCTCGGTATTCTATAGTACGGAGAATGTTGGGGGAGGGGCTATGCCTTTAATTTATTCTATTCACTAGTCCTGAGGGAGGAGTCGAGGCGGAGCTCTATCACTAGTATGCTGCCATGGATAGGCACCAGGAAAGGAAAATTACTGGTAAGTATGATACAATTTTCCGTTTTTTCTTCTTTTCTATTATAAAATTTTGCAAAAAAAATATTTTTCTTCATAAATTTGGCCTACAATGTATACTGCTACATATCTTTGGTAACAACTTAAAAAAAAATTTGGATATTATTTAGTCTGGGTGAAAGTTATAGGGTCCACAAGCTATGGTGCCAATATCTGAAAATTGATCAATTTGATCACACCTGAAGGACTGACGGCCTATCTCATTTCTTGAGACCCTAACATGCCAGAAAAGTACTAATACCCCCCAAATGACCCTTTTTTGGAAAGAAGACATTCAATGTATTTACAAAGAGGCATGGTGAGTCTTTTGAAGTTGTCATTTTTTCCCACAATTCTTTGCAAAAATCAAGATTTTTTTTTATTTTGATTTTTTTTCACAAAATGTTCATATTAGCGGGTTATTTCTCACACACTGCATATGCATACCACAAATTACACCCCAAAACACATTCTGCTATAACTCCCTAGTATGGCGATACCACATGTGTGCAACTTTTACACAGCGTGGCCACATACAGAGGCCCAACATGCAGGGAGCACCATCAGGTGTTCTGGAACACCCAGACCAGTTCTGACATTCCTCTCCTACATGTAAAAATCCCCATTTATTTGCTAGAAAATTACATAGAACCCCAAAACATTATATATGCTTTTTTAGCAAAGACCTTAGAGAATACAATGGCGGTCGTTGCAACTTTTTATCGCGCATGGTATTTGCACAGCATTTTTTCGAATGCGTTTTTTTGGGAAATAAAACAGTTTTGTGCTTTTTTAAAAAAAAAAACATTAAAGTTAGCACAATGTTTTTGCATAATATGAAAGATAAAGTTACGCCAAGTCAATAGATACCCAACATGTCACACATTTAAAAATTGCACACGCTTGTGGAATGGCGCCAAACTTCGCTACTTAAAAATCCCCATAGGTGACGCTTTAAATATTTTTACTTGTTACATCTTTTTAGTTGGAGAAGAGGTCTAGGGCCAAAATTATTGCTCTCGCTCTAATGCCGCGTACACACCATCGTTTTCTGCGATGGAAAAAAACGTCATTTTCAAAAACGTCAATTTAATTGACCGTGTGTGGGCAAAAACGTCGTTTTATGTCTTCTAAAAAACGACAGAAAAAAATTGAAGCATGCTTCAATTTTATGTGTCGTTTTTGGCCGACGTCGTTTTCTGTGTTCTAAACATTGACCGTGTGTACGTAAAAACGTCGATTTAAGCCCGCGCATGCTCAGAAGCAAGTTAGGAGACGGCAGCGCTCATTCATGTAAAACGACTGTTCAGAATGGAATCAGCACATTCGTTAAGGTGTTTTTCAGCTTATAGACAAGAAAATAAAGCGCTTCTTTAACCCCTGCTTTTAACTGCTACCCAGAAATGGACGTTTGTTGCGGCTGATCTTGTTGCATAGTTATGACAAGCTTTTAATTAGTTTCTTTCTTGTTTGATAATGTTTATGTTTGTGTTCTGTTATTTAGTTGTATCTTCCATCTTAAACATTTTAAATATATATATTGGTCCACCTTTTTTTTTTTTTTTTTAATTTTTGTCACCAATTTGATTAGTAATCTCTATTTTGTTTTTATTTAGGAGTGTGTGAAGTGTCTGCAACAACCTAATTTTTTAGTTAACTCACCCACAAGCATGTTTTTTTACCTTGTTAATGTTTGCATTATTTATTTTGTAATGGGTCTGCCCACTCAATACTGATCTCTCAAATCTACAATAAAGAAACATGTTGAAATTTGGCTGAAAAATTAATTTTTATTTTAGTCTTCATAAAAATTTAGAAAAAAAAAAAGTGGCAACCCAAAAACACAACATAATAAAAACAAAGATGCCAAGGTAGGCAGCACTTTAGAGCATGCTTGTTTTTTTCTGAAAACAAGGGTCCCCGAAGCCACAAATACAGCCTGTGAGTCCACATTAAAATTCCATCAGGGGCACCGTATTATTTCTTCGCCCTTTTCTTCCCAGCAGCCTTCCCTGCAGTCTTCCCTGCAGCCTTCCCGGTAGCCCGAGTCCTTGGGGGCTGGGTTCCTGGAGGAGATGAGGTGGCAGGAGCCATAGCAGCCTCATGAGGTGGAGGAGCAGGAGCAGGTGCAGGAGCAGGAGCAGGAGCAGGAGCAGGAGCAGGAGGAGCAGCAAGGACAGGAGGAGCAATCCGCACAATGTGGGTGTCGTCATCGAGCTGCCCCAGGGATGCCATGGTTATGGCTTGGAAGATGAGGAGTTCGCAGCGCACACGCTGGCTCTGCTCCAGATTGTACATCTTGGCTGCAATGAGCGCTGCGAACCCCTCAACTTCACTGGGTGGCTCTCGGATGGCTGCAGTAGCTTGGCGAAGCAGGCCCTGGGTCTCCTCCTCCATTTGTCGCATACTCCTGAGCCGTTTATTGGGATTGCGGAATGGAGGGATCCGGGAGATGGTATCCCGCCGGCGTGCCTCCTGGGTCCCACTGGGGCCTGCCACCTCCTGGCTCCCAGTGGGCTCTGCCACCTCCTGCCTTGCAGTTGGCCCTGGCTCCTCCTGGCTCCCTGTGGGCCCTGTCTCTTCCTGGCTCCCTGTGGGCCCTGGCTGTTCCTGGCTCCCTGTGGGCCCTGGCTGTTCCTGGCTTGGGTCTGCCTGTGTATGAAAAAAAGGAACATATGTTATTTGTGTTTGTCATTAATCACACACATTTTTACAATCATGAGTGATGCAAATTGAATGTCAATATATATTACACACAGGGTCGCCATCCTTAATTATGTGGCCCCTTAAACACCTTCAGACATGGTCCCCCTGGAATTATGTGGGTTGTTGCATGCCTAATTTAGTAAATAAGTGGCCTTTTCCCCAAAAATTCATTTAATCAATTTAGTGTCAACTAGATAGTACTCAAAAAGGGTGTCTTCCATCTGGGACCCCTTGCAGGTGTATTGCGTTACTCCCCCCTACTGGCCTATCTGAAAATGCCACCCACTCCTTCATCAACATTATTAATTTGCCCATTTTGACCCCATCATGTTTTCCCACTACTGACTATTGATCCTATCCCTAAACTTACGAGATTCACATAGAATTTAGAACAATAGTAACATACATTTACCATTATTACTATACTTGTCATATACTAACTAAATTCAAACAAAAAACACATACCATTCTCCACGGCTCACAATTGGGGTCCTCCAGGAACTCTTCCTCTTCCTCCGAGCTTGTCTGCTCTTGTCTGCAGGGAACACTGGAGGATTGGCTGCTGGGAAGCTGGGAGCTACCTCTTGGGGGAAGGGTAGACATGGATGTCCTGGTCTCAATGTGGTCGTCCAGGAACTGCAGCTGACTATAGTACCACAGGGTTGGTTTGTATATGGAGTCAGCTGCAGCCCCAGACCTCATTGAGGCCAGGACTTGGACCCGTTGGGCCCTGTAGGTGCCCCTGATGGAATTGATTTTATTTTTCACAGTGGCTGTTGTGGCGTTGGGGACCCTTGTTTTCACAAAAACAAGCATGCTCTGTCTAGCTTTCTCCCTGGCATCTTTGTTTTTATTTAGTGTGCTTTTGGTTTGCCACAGAACTGGATGTTCCTTCCATTTTTGGATGAATTCTGTCAGGAAGTCCGCATCCTTGAAGGCATCCATTCTTTCTGCACATGAAACAGAAGCCAAAACATAATGTAATTAAAGGCACTAGCTTACTTCCCCTAACTAGCCCACAAACTCATTCCCTATTCACTATAATAAAGTCGGAATTAAAAACTTACGTCTCGTCGTTAGGAAAGATCGGGATTTACGACTTCTTCCACAGACTATGCAGGCCGTTTCCAAACACGTCCCATCCCTTTTACACTACGCACGCGTGACGCTCCGCACGACACCCCGCCCCTGACGTTCGGTATCGTCCTTTCCACGCCCCTTCTCTGTCGTTTGGTGAGTGAGAAAAGATGGACAACATGGAGGTGTATTCGAGCTCTAGCCAGGAGGCAGGCCAGGCCCAAACACGCCGCAGATTCCGCTGCAGAGCCTCCAACATGAGCTTTAATGAAATGGTGGAGATGGTCACCATATTGAGGAGGGAGGACTATGATGCCAAGCATGGCCCCTACATGCATCCCAATAAAGTAAAAGCCCAAATTATGGAGAAGGTCATCCGTAGGCTCCAGCGGAAGTTTGGGAAAACCAGGAGCAGAGAGCACCTGCGCAAAAGGTGGTCGGATTTAAAAAAAAGGGAACCCCACCAACTTTACAGAATTAATAGGGTGATTCGAAGAAGAAGTAAGTTTTTTCCATGTGTATTTAATTATTTTGGTGTGTTCTTTGTGCCATTTTTTTTTTTGGGCCAGGTTGACCATAAAATGAATATTATGAATGTGGACGCATGATGCAGTCGTCGTAGTCGTCGTTCATTCGGTGACTTTCAATAATCCAAGACCATATTAATGAGAAATGGCATCATGCCTAGTTTGCATGTGCAAAGGGGAGTTGAAGCACTGTATCTGAACAAAAATCGTAAATTTAGGAATTGTGGGCGAATGAACGACGACTCCTATGACCAATTAGTCAACACAAATATGAAAGTTGTGACATTTTTGGGGCTTAAAAAAAAGGTGTATTCAATTCTGGAATAGATGGAAATGTGTTTCAGCTTATTTTAGAAGAAACGTAAATACCTTGAGATTCACAAAAAGGAGCGTTTGCTACTCCTTTTTTTATTGAACATGTGTACTCAGTAGCACAATTGTTTGTCACAATCACAACCTATGTTGGGTCACACACAGGGGTGAGCAGATCCAGGGGAGACTTGTTTAGCTTACATATCTAAACTTAAAAATTGTGTTAACTGATTTGACATTACTTTGTGAATGGATTAAATATTGGTCTATTTTAGTGATAATTGTTTAAAAATCAACAATAGTGACCTTTTGTTTATCATTTCTTATTTTTTGGGTGTCATTTCATGCCGCTCGTAATGGTTGAACCTCATGTTTTCCCTTTCTTCAATCTTGTAGGGCACAATGAAGCAGAAAGGCAGGAGGCACAAGCCAATCAAGCCACACCCCCGAGGGATGTAGAGGAAGAGGAACCTGCCTCAACATCCGGTAAAGTAACATCTACCACATTTTCTGTGAATATAGATATAGGCATACAATCTTTTAACACATGTTTTGGTTCCACATTTCAGGAGGAAATCGGGCTGGTCAGGGACTGGACACGTATAGTGCCCAGCTCCTCATCGGCGAGGTTCTCACCTGCAGGGCCCAAGTTGAGGACATACGTCTGGCCTGCCGTGAAATACGCCACAAAGCAAAGACGCTGGAACGGCAGCTTAAAAATTTTATTAATGTTTTGGGGAGGGTTTAATTTTTGGTGTATTTTCTTTTTTCCTTGAATTTGAAAAAAAAAAAAAAAAAAAAAAAAAAACTAAATTATATTTTGTACTAATCAAAAAAGACCAAAAAAACAAAAAAATAAATTATATTTTGTACTAATCAAAAAAGACCAAAAAAATAAATAAAAATAAATTATATTTTGTACTAATCAAAAAAGACCAAAAAAAAAATAAAAAAAAATTATATTTTGTACTAATCAAAAAAGACCAAAAAAACAAAAAAATTATATTATATTTTGTAATAATCAAAAAATACCAAAAAAAAATAAAAATAGATTTGTTGTACTAATCAAAAATAAAAAAGTAACAAATAAATAACATTTTGGACTCCAAACAATTTGTGTGTAGTTATTGGTATCAATGCAGACTCATTCAATTACTCAGGCATATTTGTAGAGTTATTAAGATTTAACACTCATGGGAATTTATTACATCCCAAACACATGGCTGGATGAGAACCTAGGAAAAAGAAACATTACCCCCCAAAACTTACAAATAACTAAAATCAAACAAATAAACACTGTTTCATCAAACAAAAAGTAAATTTATTTTTTTAATCAAGATCAGGCATTGCAATGGCCCCCCTCCCCATAAAATAGTCCACATAGGATTGACGCACTGCACGTGCGGTTTGGGGGGCCAAGCCTCTATGGCTAGCCTGATGTCCCGGCTCCGGAGCCACAAGATCAGCCTCATCAGGCAATACCGTCAGGTACGTTTGAGAATTTCTTTTCAAAAAATTGTGCAAAATGCAACAAGATAGTATGATGTAATTCCACTTGTATTCCGCCATGTTTATTGCTGTTAAAAACAATCTGAATCGGCTGGCCATGATTCCAAAGGCATTCTCTACCACACGTCTTGCTCTGGCCAGCCGATAATTAAAAACCCTCCTCTCATGGGTGAGGGTGCGTACGGGAAATGGCCTCATGAGGTGGGGACCCAAACCAAAAGCCTCATCTGCTACAAACACGAAGGGCAGACCCTCTTCGTTCTCCTCCGCAGGTGGCAATCCTAGGTCCTCCAACCGAAGCCGTTGTCCGAACTCCGTCTCCGCAAAGACACCGCCGTCCGACATCCGGCCATTTTTCCCAACATCCACGTACAAGAACTCGTAATTTGCAGAGACCACCGCCATCAAAACAACGCTGTGGAACCCCTTGTAATTGAAGAAATGGGATCCACTATGGGGTGGGGGCACAATGCGGATGTGCTTGCCATCAATGGCTCCTCCACAGTTCGGAAAGTTCCAACGCTGGGAGAAGTCCGCTGCCACAGTCTGCCATTCCTGTGGCGTGGTGGGGAACTGGATAGAAAGAAAAAATAAAAAACATTAGAACAAAGATTTTGAACAGAATATAGCTAAAATTACAAGGGATCCCACCAACAATTCCACAAAAAAGGTTAGTATTAAAAAATAACATGTGAACAATTAAGCATATTAATCACCCCCCTCTGATGTTGAAAAAATATATTTAGGGGGAGTGGGGCTCAAGATGAGATGAGAAACAACCCCCCAAAAAATATCTAACTAAGAAAAATAATTATTAGTATGTATTTCAAAAATCTAGGGGGGGGGGGTTTGGACAATGGAGGCCACAAATAAACGGGGATATAGGGACACACAAAATGCAGCACTACAATGGAGGCCACAAATAAACGGGGATATAGGGACACACAAAATGCAGCACTACAATGGAGGCCACAAATAAACGGGGATATAGGGACTATGCTAGGTGGGTTTGGCCACAACATAGAATGATGGACAGGTTGGCTAAATTAAATAAACATGTAGGGCTTTACAAATTGTGTAGAACAGCATACATAGAGACAAAGTGAGCATTCTGAGCATATTAGAAAAGTTTTTTTTTTTTTTGGGAATTAGTTTGACCATTGAAAGAACACCACTTACCTTAACATAGTCCTCCTGAAGAACCTGAATGATGGCCGAACAGGTCTCAGGGATTATGAGGCCCAGAGCCTGGGGGGAGATGCCCGTCGAGAACTTCAAGTCCTGCAGACTTCTCCCTGTTGCAAGGTAGCGCAACGTAGCAACTAGCCTCTGCTCAGCAGTGATGGCTTCCCGCATAACGGTGTCCTGCCTGGTGATATATGGCGACACCAAAGCCAAAAGCTGCTGAAATACGGGGTCAGACATCCTAAGAAAATTCCTGAAATCATCAGGGTTATTTTCTCGGATCTCCCGCAGCAGAGGCATATGAGAGAACTGGTCCCTGCGTAGCAACCAGTTCTTGGTCCACAACCTCCTCCTCACCCTGTTCATGGACCGTCGCTGGGATGCAGCACACATCCTAACAACAAGCACAGCACGATCTCGGCGACGAGTTCGTACCCGCAACATGGCTAGAAAACGGTCGTCAAATCAGATCAGACTAAAAATTACGCCCTGAAGTAAAGAATGGCCTTTGAAGAACGACCTGCTAAACAGCACCGTGCACACAAAACGTAATGCCTAAACAAATACGTCCTTAGTACAAGCACTGTATCACAGATCCGACAACAAATAGACAAACTGTACGACAGAAAACGAAATTTAAAGCACAGTCACTGAAAATCACGAATCGTATCTCACCAAACTTTTACTAACACGCAGCAACACGATATCAGCAAAAGAGGCCGTCTTCCGCATGGAAACGACCCTTTATAGTGACGTCGTGCGTGATTGACGGAACTGCGCTGTGCTAGAGCGTTGTGAAAAAGCGATGGTGTGTATGCTACGTCGTTGTTCAAATTGAAGTTTGAAAAATGACGTTTTTTTAAAGCACATAAAGCGTCGCATTTTTCCATCGCAGAAAACGATGGTGTGTACGCGGCATAACGTTTGCAGCGATACCTCACATGTGTAGTTTGAACACCGTTTTCATATGTGGGCGGGACTTGCGTGTGCGGTCGCTTCTGTATACGAGCACATGGGAACAGGGGCGCTTTAAAAAAAAAATATTTTTTTTATTGTTCATTTTACTTTATTTATTTATTTATTTATTTTCTTTATTTTTTTTTATAATTCTTTATTTTATATATATCCAGTGGCGGCTGGTGCTCTATTTTTTTGGGGGGGCGCAAACAAAACCCCAGTCAACCCCCCCCCCCCCGCCACTCGCAGACAATGGGACCTGCAGACAGACAGAGAGACAGATAGATAGATAGACAGACAGATAATAAAACAAATAGATAGATAGATAGATAGATAATTAGGCAGATAGCTATAGATAGATAGATAGATAGAGGGAGGGGGAGGGAGCGAGAGATAGAGCTATATATAATTAGATAGATAATTAGATAGAGAGACAGACAGATAGATAGAGAGACATAGCTAGATAGAGCTATAGATAAATAGATAATTAAACAGATAGATAGATGGAGGGAGGGAGGGGGAGAGAGATAGAGCTATAGATAATTAGATAGATAGATAATTAGACATACAGATAGATAATTAGATAGATAGATAGATAGATAATTAGACAGACATATAGATATAGATAATTAGATAGATCGATAGATAGATCGATAGATAGATAATCAGACAGACAGATATAGATAGATAATTAGATAGAGAGCGATAGATAGATAGATAGATAGATAGACAGACAATTAAACAGATAGAGAGAGACAGAGAAAGAGAGAGAGAGAGGGAGAGCGATAGATAGATAGATAGATAGATAGATAGATAGATAGATAGATAGATAGATAGATAGATAGAGCTGTAGATAGATAAAGAGATAGAGCTGTAGATAGATAATTAAACAGACAGATATATAGATATAGATAGATAATTAGATGGATATAGATAGATAGATAGATAATCAGACAGACAGCTAGCTATAGATAATTAGATAGACAGACAAATAGATAGATAGATAGATAGAGACATAGAGATATAGAGCTATAGATAGATAGATAGATAGATAGATAGATAGATAGATAGATAGATAGATAGATAGAGACATAGAGCTATAGATAGATAGATAGATAGATAGATAGATAGATAATTAAACAGACAGATAGATATAGATAGACAGACAGATAATTAGATAGATAAATAGATAGATAATTAGACAGAGGTAGCTAATAGATAGATAGATAGATAGATAGAGACATAGAGATATAGAGCTATAGATAGATAGATAGATAGATAGATAGAGACATAGAGCTATAGATAGATAGATAGATAGATAGATAATTAAACAGACAGATAGAAATAGATAGACAGACAGATAATTAGATAGATAAATAGATAGATAATTAGACAGAGGTAGCTAATAGATAGATAGATAGATAGATAGATAGATAGAGACATAGATAGATAGAGACATAGATAGATAGAGACATAGATAGATAGAGACATAGATAGATAGAGAGAGAGAGAGAGAGAGAGATAGATCGATCTATAGAGAGAGAGAGAGAGAGAGAGAGATAGATCTATAGAGAGAGAGAGAGAGATAGAGCTATAGATAGATAGAGACATAGAGCTATAGATAGAGAGATAGATAGATAGAGAGAGATAGATAGATCTATAGATCGAGAGATAGATAGATAGATAGAGCTATAGATAGATAGATAGATAGATAGATCTATAGAAATAAAGATAGATAGATAGATAGATAGATAGATAGATAGATAGATAGATAGATAGAGCTATAGATAGAGAGATAGATAGATCTATAGATAGAGCTATAGATAGATAGATAGATAGATAGATAGATAGATAGATAGATAGAGCTATAGATAGAGAGATAGATAGATCTATAGATAGAGAGATAGATAGATAGATAGATAGATAGATAGATAGATAGATAGATAGATAGATAGATAGAGCTATAGATAGATAGAGCTATAGATAGATAGATAGATAGATAGATAGATAGATAGATAGATAGATAGATATGGCTATAGATAGAGAGATAGATAGATAGAGAGGGGACAGGCAGGACAGTCAGATAGATTAGATAGGCAGACAGAGATAAGAGATTTGTAAAGCACAGCTGCAGGACGCAGCACTCTAAGCCCTCACACACAGACAGGAGATGTGAAGCACGGCACCCTCCCCCTCCCTCCTGTCCTCTCTCAGTCCGATCACAGTACAGGCTGAGCATACAGCATAAGGTGGTGGACATGATGGGGTGGACAGGACAGACAATGAGACAAATAAAGTGTTTTTAATAAAGTTAATTACCTTAGTCCTCCTGGAGTCAAAAGCGAAGTAACACTGCCCTGGGGAAAGCACCGCCCATTTCCTTCTGCAGTGAGGAAGCAGCAGGACCCAATTAGAGAGGAGAGTGGAGACACTGGAGAGTGATTGGCTCATGGCGCACAGCACATAGCCACAGAGCTTAAAAAAAAACTGCAAATGAAGCGTCTTGCCTGCTGCATTGGCATGACGCTTCAATGATGCTATAGCAGTGCTCTGAGTCTTTGACCGGCGCTCACCCTGAACATGCACCGTCTTAAAGGACCTTTTTTTTTCTTAAAGGGCCCAAAAAAAAAAAAATTTTTTTCATTTTTTTTTTTTTTTTTTTTTTTTTACTGGCTTTGGGGAGAGGGGGGGCGGCGCCCATGCGCCCCCTATGGACGGGCCGCCACTGTATATATCTCTTATCATATACAGAAAGTAAAATACAGCCATTTTGGTTTCATTTATGTCATAACAGCCTTTTTTTATCACTTAACTAAATGACTAATGCTCCGCCTTCTCAATATCTACACTCTATATCAAAACAATTCTCCCCTTCCTTGGCTCTGATATATTCTATACATATTCTCATTTCCCACAGCTACCGCCTTTCGAGGGCGCGTCTTAACCATTGTAATGTGATCATTTCCCTCCCATTCTCCCCCCCTCCCAACCCCAAAAAAAAAAAAAAAGGGGAAAACAGAAACCATTTCTCCCCTCTCAACGATCCCCTCTCCACTCCCCCTCCTAATCTCCACGCCCCCCATACTCAATATATGGAGTCCAAGTCCTCCAATACTCCTCCTCTCGCTCCCTAAGACCCATAGTAAGATTTTCCATCAGCTGGATCTCGTTTATTCTGCTAAGCCATTGTGCCTTTGTTGGGGGGACAGTGCTCTTCCATAAGATTGGTATGCACGCCTTCGCTGCTGTTAATAAATGTCTTAACAGCGATTGTTTATACTTTTCCATTGACAGTGGGATGTCAAAAAGCAAGAATGCTGAGGGTCTATCTCCTAGGTTTACCCCAGTAATCTCCCGAATAGTGTTTGAGACCATCTCCCAAAATGATTTTAATTTTTGACAGCTCCAAAAGATTTGTATCATGGTGCCTTCTCTCTGACATCTCCAGCAAATTTTTGATGTGTTAGGAAAGATCCGATTCAGTAGCGTTGGTGTCCTGTACCACCTGGTCAATACTTTGTATCCCCCCTCCTGGTATCTCGATGCAATTGACGCTTTGTGTGTGAATAAAAAAATCTTATTTTTCTGTTTCTCTGACAGCTTTATACCCAAATCCCTCTCCCATGCCTGTATAAAGATTAGTTCTTGGGGTGAGCTTGATTCAATCAGTAGATTGTACATGTATGATAGCATATGTTACCTTCATTGTGCTTTTAAAATCTGTGCCTCTATTCACCTGTCTGCTGACCTGCCTTTTGTGGACTGCTTATTTGATCGCCTTCGATCTGTGACACCTGCTGATCATCTGCCGCCTGACGCTGTGAGAGTGCGACGAGCGGGGGAGGAGCCAGCGATCACCTGACCATCCAGGAAGTACTTACATGGCGGCGGCACCCTGCTGGGTGCCGGCAGCGTGCCGGCGGCGTGCCGGAGGCGCGCCAGAGGCAAGCCCGTCCGGGCCCGTCTGGGTCCGATCGGGCCCGGTCCCGGCACGCCATGCTGGCCTAATGCAGCCCCACATGGCCCACACCTTAAGGACACCATCTTGTGAGTTGACGGCACCTCGCCGTCTTTACAGTAAGATGCAATTGACTCAACTAGATCACGTGGACTATACTATTTCAAAAATGGTCAAGAATGTTTGCCTGTCCAACAGGATTTTCAGACACCCTGCCAAAAAAAAACATTCTTTGGTCGACCTTCCACGGGTGGGACTGATCAATGCTCGATCAGCATACAAGAATGCATCACAGATCCACGAGTTAATTACTGAAAATGACCTTCACCTGATGGCCCTGACCGAAACCTGGTTCTCCTCAGGAGGGCTGGTTCACCTGGATGAGCTCATGCCCGAGAATTACAAGATTTTAGCTAAATGTAGACCTGTCAAGAAAGGGGGGGGAGTGGCTGTAATTTACAATGAGGACTTAACATGTATAGAAGTTTCTTCAGCACCTTTTAAGTCATTTGAGCACCTCCTCACCCGATGTAGTCTAGACAATAACCTCTCCATCTTGCTTGCAGTGGTCTACCGTCCACCCGGCTATGATAGCTCCTTTGCGAATGAGCTCTCAGCTTTTGCTCTACACTGCCTAACTGTATGTGACTTTTTTATTTTAATGGGGGATTTTAATATCTGGTTAAATGTAGAACATGATAAATTGGGACAAGAAGTATTGGCGGACATGGAATCCCTGGGTCTTTTGCAAACCGTTTCTGGGCCAACTCATGATAAGGGCCATCAGCTGGATGCCATATTTTGTTCTAAGAATCTGATATGTAATACTCTTTCAAAACAGGTGATTTGGTCCGACCACTTTTTCTTGTCAGCCAATCTTAACTATGAAATACCAAAAGGTAATCCCCCTGGCCCACCAATGGCAGTAACTGAACCTTATAGGAAGTTACATGACATCAAAACCCCGGCATTTACAGAAGCTTTTTATTCATGTGTAAATATCGATCCCGAGGATGTAGATCTGGGCTCCTTTGAAATGTGTCTTTCTGCCCTCGAAGCCAAATTAGACGTGTGGGAACTTAAATTAAATACAATTTTGGACATTGTTGCACCTTTAACAATGTCTAAAAATCGCCACAGGGCTGGCAAAAACCAACCCTGGTACAGCCACTCCTTGTCTATTATTAAAAGGAAATGTCGGGCACTAGAACGCCATTGGTATAAGACCAAAAACTCGACTGACAAGAGGCAGTATAGAATTCAATGCCGAGCTTATACACAGGCCTTAAAACGGCAAAAAAGGTCCCATTATGGTAATCTTATCGATAACGCCGATAACAGTGCTTCGGCACTTTTTAAAATAGTTAAAACCTTATTCTCGCCTACGCAGAGCCAGGTGAATATACCCCATTCGCAGGCTCTGTGCGACAATCTACTTAATACTTTTGTTACTAAAGTAGCCGACATACGTTTAGGCATAGGACAACTAACTCCCTTGGAATATCCCAAATCCTCATCCGACCCCCCGTCACTCTTAGGGACTGACTCACAGAAACCAATCACTTGCCCCCCCAAACCAAATTCCTCAGTGCCTAATTCCCTGTCGTCCTTTAGTAAGGTCAGCCGGGAACATCTTCTAAAATCTATGGCAAAAATTAAGGCCTCCTACTTCTATGGTGACATTTGTCCAGCCTGGCTCTTGAAGAAGAATGCAGAGCTGGTTGTGAACGACCTCCTGATACTTGTCAATCTTTCTCTAACCCATGGCGTGTTTCCGGCTCGCTGGAAACATGCCATTATCACACCAATTTTAAAAAAACCCAACTTGGACCCTGGCTGTCTTTCTAATTACAGACCCATTTCTGCTATAGGTTTCCTGGCTAAACTGGTGGAATACGAAATTTTTCTCCAACTTCAATCGTACTCGGAGACAACAGGTCTGTTCCACGACTCGCAGTGCGGTTTCCGCCCGGGCCGTGGGATTGAGCTCACGATTCTTTCCACCAGAGAGAAGCTGCTCGGAGTCAGGGATGCGGGGGGAGCGGCTGCCTTGGTGCTCCTTGACCTCTCCGCAGCCTTTGACACCGTGGACCACGCTATGTTGATTGCCAGGCTTCGGGACGAGTTTCACATTACCGGCTCCGCTTCACATTGGCTTTCAGACTTTCTCACCCACAGGACCTTTCAGGTTAAAACCGGTCCTTTCCTATCTGCCATCAGCACCCTGAGTTGTGGGGTGCCTCAGGGCTCTGCCCTGTCACCATGGCTGTTTAATGTGTATCTTCGGCCACTTGCGAGTCTGCTGGAAACCCATGCAGTGTTTAATCGGTTGTACGCAGACGATGTCCAGTTGGTCGTTGACAGCCTATCCGACCCTGCTCCTGGCCTGCAGCTTGCTTCCTGTCTATTAGACATCAAACAATGGATGGATCGCAACTCCCTTAGTCTAAATGCTAAAAAGACAGAAATTCTCATCTCTGGACGTATTGATCCAGCTGTCTTTTTGGGAAACTGGCCTACGAGCCTTGGGCCGTGTCCGGTTCCAGTGAATCAAGTCCGCGTCCTGGGGACAATTTTTGACTGTAATCTGAATTGGATACCCCAAGTCAATCAATGTATCCACAATGCACTGTATTACATCAGGTGTTTGAGAAAGGTCAAAAATTTGTTTTCTCAGTACCACCGGAAAGTCTTGGTTCAATCTCTCATCAACTCCCGGATTGACTTCAACAATATTGTGTATTTGGGTATGCCTCTAAAGTGGCTGAGGAAAATCCAGCTCGTCCAGAACCAGGCCGCTAGACTAATCTCCGGCTTAAATAGGCGGGAGCATATTACCCCTACCCTGCGATCACTGCACTGGCTCACTGTGGTAGATCGCATTGAGTTTAAGGCTCTCTGTCTCGCCTATCGCGCTTATCATGGGACGGGCCCACAATACCTGAATTCCTTGATAACGCGATACACCCCTGCACGAGGACTTAGATCACTTACAGCTGGTCTCGTCACTTGTCCATCTGCTCGCCTGCTTACCTTCGGGGGTAGACGCTTTTCTGTGAGAGCAACGGCCCTATGGAATAGTCTCCCTGTTTCTATCCGGTCTCTCCCCTCCATTATGGCCTTTCGTAAAAGGATAAAAACTTGGTTTTTTGAGGGAAAAGCAGGCTGAGTCACGTTAGTTTTCCCTGTTGTTCCTTGGTAGTTTGCTTTTTTGTGCTCTCCTTTTTTCTTTTCCTTCTATTTTCTTTCCCTGACTTGATTTATCTATTTACAGGTATGTCTTCTGCGCTTAGACGCTTCCCTGACGGGTCAGTATTTGGCGCATTACAAATACAATAAATCAATCAATCAATCAATCAATATGTCTCCTTGGTTCTTTTTTTAGACAGATTTCTTCAAATTTCGACGGTGCTCCTATATCTTCCTCTCGAATTTTTAGAGAACCTATAAAGGCTCTCAGCTGATTTCGTCTCCATAAATATATATCCTCCCCATATGCCTGTTCCATCTCTTCCTTATGCATCACATGATTGTCAATCATAAAGTGTGTCAGTCAAGTGATTCCCTTCCGTCTCAAATTTTTAAAACATCGGTCTTTCAGACCAGGTTCAAAGCTCGGATTGCCCAGAATGGGTGTCAAGGGGCCCAAATATTTCAACAGTTTTGTTTTCTTAGCGATCTTTCTAATCACTCTAAGTGTAGCATTTATCATTGGGTGTTTTTTTACACTCTGAGGTGTTTTACTTTCTGCTATCCATGCCAGTCCCTCCAATGGGATACAACACACCTCGCGTTCCATATTAACCCAGGGTTTGTCTTCCTGTTGTGTGCACCAGTCCGCTATACGGGCTAGATGCGAGGCGTCATAATAGCCCATTGGGTCTGGGAGTCCAACTCCCCCCTTTTCTTTAGATAGGCTCAATATGTTCCTCCGCACTCTTGCAGGTTTGTCTGCCCATATAAACTTCATAAATCTGGTTCTAATTTCTCTCAGAAATCCCGGCGGTATTTTTATTGGTAAAGTCTGAAACAGATAGAGTATTCTTGGCATCACGTTCATTTTTACTATGTTTATTCTGCCGAACCAAGAAAAAATTTCTTTGTCCCACTTTTGCAGATCGAGTTTTATTTGTTTTATCAGAGGGGCAAAATTTAGTTCAAACACCCTACTTAGCTTTTTTGGTATCTTAGTTCCTAGGTAGTTTACATGGGAGTCTGTCCATCTGAAAGGGAAGTTAGTTACTAGTTGCTGTTTCATCTGGCTATCTACCTCCACTCCCATCGCCTCCGACTTGTTATAATTAATTTTAAAATTAGATATTTCCCCATATCTTTTTATTTTTGCTAGTAAGCATGGTAAAGATGTTGTTGGGGCGGTTATTGTAAACAGTAGATCGTCGGCATATGCTGCCACCTTGTATTCTTCTCCTTTCCCTCGTAATCCCTTTTATGTCTGTGTTTGCTCTAATTATTCTCAAAAATGGTTCCAAAGAAAGGATAAATATAATAGGGGAGAGAGGGCAACCCTGTTGGGTTCCATTCTGGATAGGGAAAGTGTCTGATTTTATCCCGTTTACTTTCACCCTTGCAGTAGGGCAAGAGTAAAGACTTGAAATCCAGTTCTGTAAACCCCTCCCTAGTCCTATGTGTTGCAGTATGGCTTTTAAAAATCCCCAATCCACCCTGTCAAAGGCTTGGCTTTTTCCGCATCTGCCGAAATGAGTGTTAATGGTTTATTAAGTTGTTGGGCTAAATATATTGTGCTTAAGACTCTTTGGGTGTTTTCTCTCCCTTCTCTGCCCGGCGTGAACCCTACCTGATCCACATGTATCAGGGTGGGTATATACGTCAGTATTCTATCGGCCAATATCCTTGCCAGGATTTTCAGATCCACATTTAGCAAGGATATTGGGCGATAGCTCGCGCATTGGGCGGGATCCTTCCCCTCCTTGGGGATTACTACTATTTCTGCCATTAAAGTTTCCACCAGCATCCTCTGTCCGTCGCGAATTGAGTTAAAAGCCGCAATGAAATTCGGCGCAAGCTTTTCAGCAAAGGTTTTATAATACCGTAATGTATACCCGTCGGGGCCTGGTGCCTTTCCCAATTTTAATGATCTAAGGGCTCCTAGAAACTCTTCTGTTGTGATCGGGCCATCTATTTTCTCTGCATTCTCTGTTGTTATACTAGGCATCCCTGAGGCCTTTAAGTATTCTTTTATCTTTTCTTCTCTGTCAGAGATTTTTGCCCTTGGTAATTGTTTATCCAGTTGATACAGATTTGAGTAGTAGTCTCTAAATGCTCCTGCTATTTGTTGCGTAGATCTAGCCACCTCATCCCCTTGAGTTTTAATTTTTTCAATACGATTCCTAGCTCTCGTCTCTTTGAGTGCATTTGCCAACAATCTGCTGGGTTTATTCCCATACTCATAGTATGCTCTTTTGCATCTATTCAATTTAGCTTTTGCCTTTTCTGTTAGCATAAGGTTCAGTTTTTCTCGAAGACCAGTCAGCTTTTCCTCGAGCCGCTGTGTCTGCGCTTTTTTATGTGCTATTTCCAACGTTCGGATTTCTCCCAGCAGAGTGTCGAGTTTGGCACCCAAAAAGCGTTTTCTGTGTGCTCCTAATGATATAAGCACACCTCTCAGGTAACACTTATGCGCCTCCCATGTGTACATTGGTCTCGTTTCATCCAGGTTGTTGATAGCAAAAAAGGTGTCTATTTCCTGCGCTAACTGCTTCTCATACGCTGGGTCTTTTAAAAGAGTCTCATTTATTTTCCAGTTCCACCCACACGGACCCCTCTCTCCCCATTCTATGGAGCAGTTAGTGGGCGCATGGTCAGATATGGTAAATGACCCTATTGACGCGTCTCGCAGACGAGACAGGATATTCTGGTCAACAAAAATATAATCGATTCTCGTATATGTCTTATATTTAGCAGAGAAGAAGCTGTAGTCTTTGTCATGTACGTGCATAGTCCTCCAGCTGTCCACCAACTGCGCATCATGTAACATACATTTTACTTTACGTAATTTTATATTAGATATGTGGGATATACCCTTTGATACGTCAAGTGTCGGTTCCAAGGCTATATTCAAATCTCCACCTAGGATTAGAACCCCTTCTTTGTTTTGTTGTACTATTTCCAAATATCTTTCCAGAGCGGAGATGGGATTATCATTAGGTAAATAAAGGTTTACCATGGTAACCTTTTGCTCCCCCATTTCTCCCTTTACTATCACCATCCGCCCTTCTTCATCCGTTATTACGTCGGATTCCTTCCAAATCATTTTTTTTGAGAGCATGATTGTCACACCATTTGCCTTAGATGTCTGTGAGGCACCATGATAAACCGTTGGAAACCTATAGTTTCCCAATTTTGGAATCTTATCCTTTCTGAAATGAGTCTCTTGTAAAAAGATTACCTGTGCCTTACTTCTGTAGAGTTCTGCCATTAATTTTGATCGTTTTTCTGGGCTATTTAGGCCCTTTACATTATATGAGGTAAAATTAATTGTATCCATTTTGTCTTAGTTTTTTATACAGGCAAGAGGGAAAAGGGGGGGTGGGGGGAGAGAGGAGGAGAGATCCGAGAGAGAGAGGGAGAAAGGAAAAAGGGAAAAAAAAAAAACCCTATCCCGTCCCTCGGGAGCTAGTCACTCGTCCGAGTTCCCGAGTAGTTTATTCCCTTTTCCCCTTCTTATCTCCAACCAAACGGTCCCTGTTGATCTATCGACCCGCAGGACACCCTGCCAAAAGCAGTGGTAAGGGAGACAGAGGGAAAGGAAAAAAAAAAAAAAACCCACCCCTTGGACGCCTCCGGCTTTCCTCCTCTTGGAGGAGAGGCGTTTACAAATGGGGGGAGTGTATATGCAATGCAAAGTGTGAGGTGCCTCTGGAGCCCCCCCACGCTTGCCCGCGCGCATCCTTACTCAATTTACTTTTGCCTTGGGCTTACCCACCCCTTCCCAAAAGGGAAGGGGAAAAAAAAAAAAAAAAAGAAACACGGGATCCCGTGCCTATTTACAGTTGGACGTTTATAGAGCTATTTTTTGTCCAGTTATGCAGTTAGACCGAATATCATTTCCAATCCCCCCTAATTTGGCGGATATAGTGTCCCGTGGATATGGATCTTGAGACTTCCTTATTAATACAACCTTATTTATATTAATACAATCATTGAGAAAAAAAATATATATATATACAATATATATAATATATATAATATAATCTATAATAAGTAAATAAAACAGTGCACTTATATTTATATTATACCTGGTCCTTGTATATAGATCCTTTCCTTAAACTGAGGACCCTCTTACCCCTTGCCCCTAAACCCTAAGTCCCCCATTACCTTACTCCCACCCTTAATCTATCTATTTGTCCCTATTGGTGTATAGGTGTAATTCGTATACAAATTTGGTATACGTATGTGTGAACATGTGTTCTCAAAAAAAAAATTAAATAAATAAATTTTGCTCTCCACTCTCACAGGAAGGGAAAAAAATGAAATGTATTTTAGTTTGACACGTTTTTCCCCAAAAATAAATGTTTTGATCACTTTTATTCCTATTACAAGGAATGTAAACATCCCTTGTAATAGGAATATAGCATGACAGGTCCTCATTACAGTGAGATATGGGGTCAATAAGACCCCACATCTCACCTCTAGGCTGGGAAGCCTGAAAAAAAAAAAAAAAACGATCCTGGCTTCGATCGCTGCGGTGAGTCGGAAGAAACACCAGAGGGCGAAGGGAGGGGGGACGTCCCCTTTCGCCTCCCGTAAGAACGATCAAGAGGTGGAACAGCCCCCTTGATCATTCTTATGGTGTAGGGAATCGCTGGCTGAAAAAGATGATATCTGAATGATGCCTGTAGCTGCAGGCATCATTCAGATATCCCTGCACAAAGTCAAGGACGTTATATGACGTCTGGCAGGCGGGAAGTGGTTAAAACGCATTTTTTTCCCCAGAGTATTTTCCGGGTATTGCAGAGCATTGGTGTGTGGGTATTGCAGAGTATTGGTGCAAAGGTATTGCAGAGTATTGGTGCGGGGGTATTGCAGAGTATTGGTGCGGGGGTATTGCAGAGTATTGGTGCGTGGGTATTGCAGAGTATTGGTGCGTGGGTATTGCAGAGTATTGGTGCGTGGGTATTGCAGAGTATTGGTGCGTGGGTATTGCAGAGTATTGGTGCGTGGGTATTGCAGAGTATTGGTGCGTGGGTATTGCAGAGTATTGGTGCGTGGGTATTGCGCGTGGGTATCGCAGAGTATTGCGCGTGGGTATCGCAGAGTACTGGCAGGGAAGGAAGAGTACTGTGCCCATAGTGCCAGTTGACTCATCGTAAAATAACTATAAATGAGGTATAAATGAGGTATTACAAAACCCCCAAAAAAAACCATCAAAAACATTTTTGTTTTTAAAACATTTTGACAAAAAGTAAACATGTCTAATATAACTGTTAGGATTAAAGTGGTAGTTCACCCTCTCGTACTTGATGTTACCATCGAGACAGGCATTGTAGCGCGAGCTACAGTATGCCTGTCCCGATTTTTTTAACCCCGTACTCACCTCGTAGTCGTCCATCGTAGATTTCGGCTCCCGCGGGGAATGGGCGTGCCTATGGAGAGGGAGGATGATTGACGGCCGGCCCTGGCACGTCACTCTCCCCGAAGACAGCCGGAGTAGGTCTCGGCTCTTCACGGCGCGTGCGCACAGGCTATGCGCACGCGTCGTGAAGACCAAGCCTATTTCGGCTATTTCCGGAGAAGCGTGACGCGCCAGAGCCGGCCGTCAATCATCCTCCGTCTCCAGAGGCACGCCCATTCCCCGGTATCTTCGATGGACGACTACAAGGTGAGTATGGGGGGAAAAAATTCGGGACAGGCATACTGTAGCTCGCGCTACAATGCCTGATTTAAAGGTAAAAGAAATTTTTTTTTTTTTTTTACCGTCGATAGGGTGAACCCCCGCTTTAAGTTCATCTCCTGGTGGCACTTTCCTTCTCTGGGCTGTCTGCTGCAGTTCCAGTGTCCACCAGCAGGTGTCTCCCAGAAGCCAGCAGGATCAGCCACACCTGGCTCCAGCTGCCAGGTGGATATTTAAGGCTGCTCCTCCCTTCCCCCAGTGCGTCACGATTCTGGTCCTTTCCTGTCTGTCTGCTACCAGCTTGTGCCTGATAACCTGCCCTTGTCCTGATCCATCCTGCACCCTTGTTCTATGCTCTTGTCCCCAGCCGTGTCCCTTTCCTTGCATCCCTGTTGCCTTTTCCCTTATGCTGTATATAGATAGCTGTTAGGTTTATTAGTTATTCTTGTTCTTGTTTGCTGGAGTGGTTTATGTTTTTATATGTTTATTGGTGTATGTTCACTGTAAATAAATATCACTTTAATGATAAATGCTTGTTTGGTCTCAGTTCCTCTGTGTAGCTACGTGTCTGGTGGTCTTAGACGCTGAACCTGACATAATCGTGACGCCCACTAACGACCAGATCTGCTACACTTGGGGATTGAGAGCCAGTTGATTTGGATTTTTGCTTTTCCTTTCACAATGTTGAGAGTGCAGGTTATTTGCCGTGTGCAACTTGCAGTAGAGGATAAGGATTTGTGTCATTCACTGTGGCAGGATCTAACTGAGGAGGAGCTGCTTGGAAGCATTCTGACTGCACATGCCTTAGCCGTGGAGGGTAGATTTTCATTTGGTCAAGTACAACCTTTCATTCAGGTCTGTTCTGAGCTACTGTTTCAGGTTACCTCTCAGGGCCATGATGTTTTCACTCCTCCATTTACTTTGTACCAGGCTGGATTTTTGGGATGGTTGCTGAAAAGTTGTACAGGTTTGTTTCTCCAGCAGTATGCAGCCTTTTAACAACAGGTGGTGTTGGAATGTATTGCTTCTGTGCATTGTTTAATTGAGCAATGTGAGCAAGGGAGAGACAGACTGACTTTAGTAAAACCTCTACTACAAGCTTGGTCAGAGATCATATCCCCAGTGCTAGATGAGTCACATAAGTACCCTGCCACCAGAGGGCACACTTCCCCTGTATGCAATCAATTGAAAGCTCCCCCTGCAGTACCGTTACCCATGGCAACATCTCAGGCCTCTTCCTGTATTTCTGATACTCTTCCCTCTATTTCCCCTAGTACTGTTTCTACCTTCCCACCATCAGCAGTACAGCCTGGTCAGCACAAGGAAACTACATGCAGTAATCCAATATCTAAGCCTAAGAAAAAGAAACAAAGTTCATCTCCTGCTCTTATATCTGTGCCACTATCCATGTTGCCTGTTGATCCTGTTCCCACCGATCCGATGCCTGATGCGATCCAGTCCCACCCCATGCAGCCGCCTGCTGATGCGATCCAGTCCTCCTCCATGCAGCTGCCTGCCGATGCGATCCAGTCCTCCATGCAGCCGCCTGCCGATGCAATCCAGTCCTCCTCCATGTTGCCGCCTGCTGATGCGATCCAGTCCTCCTCCATGCAGCTGCCTGCCGATGCGATCCAGTCCTCCATGCAGCCGCCTGCCGATGCGATCCAGTCCTCCTCCATGTTGCCGCTTGCTGATGCGATCCAGTCCTCCATGTTGCTGCCTGCTGATGCGATCCAGTCCTCCTCCATGCAGCTGCCTGCCGATGCGATCCAGTCCTCCATGCAGCCGCCTGCCGATGCAATCCAGTCCTCCTCCATGTTGCCGCCTGCTGATGCGATCCAGTCCTCCTCCATGTTGCCGCCTGCTGATGTGATCCATGCCTCCTCCATGTTGCCGCCTGATGATGCGATCCATGCCTCCTCCATGTTGCCACCTGATGATGCGATCCATGCCTCCTCCATGTTGCCACCTGATGATGCGATCCATTCCTCCTCCATGTTGCCACCTGATGATGCGATCCATGCCTTCTCCATGCTGCCGTCTGTTGCAAAGCCGGCTGCGGGTGATCTGCCATCTGTTGCCAAGCTTGCCACAGCGGGTTCCCGGGCTGCCACTGACCAGCTTGACTATGCTGGTTCCTGGGCTGCTACCCAGTCTGATGTGCCCGCTGCCCAGCCTGTTGATCTGGTATCTGCCGCCCCCCTGGACTATGCTGATTCTGGGGCTGCCGCCCCTCTGGACTATGCTGATTCCGGGGCTGCCGCCCCTCTGGACTATGCTGATTTCGGGGCTGCCGCCCCTCTGGACTATGCTGATTCCGGGGCTGCCGCCCCTCTGGACTATGCTGATTCTGGGGCTGCCGCCCCTCTGGACTATGCTGATTCCGGGGCTGCCGCCCCTCTGGACTATGCTGATTCCGGGGCTGCCGCCCCTCTGGACTATGCTGATTCTGGGGCTGCCGCCCCTCTGGACTGTGCTGATTCTGGGGCTGCTGCCCCTCTGGACTATGCCAAATCTCTGCTTGCTGTTAAGCTGGCCTCTGATTGGGTTAAACTCCCACCTACTGATGTGTCTGAGGCGACTAAAAATCCAGTGTTATGTGGCCTAAAGGGGTTGTCTGGGTGGGTCAAGATCCCTACATTTGCTCATCCCGAGTTCTTATTCCAGCCAGAGGATCCTGTTGTGCCAAGGCCAGATGGTCCAGATCTCCCCTTTAAACTTGAGAGTCAAATCTGCTGTTACAGCCCCGGTAGTAGAGATCCCATGGGAAAGGACAGTGTTCCATTTGAGCTTTGTCCTGACCCAGAGGTCATCTCTGCGATCCCTGGTGCATTTGGGGACCCGGGTGGGGTAACCTATGTGCTAGGTAGACCTGAGGGACAGGTACAGTAGAGAGTGGCCTCTAGTAACAGAGGGAGAGAAGGTCCAGTTGTGAAGGAATGCCCTGGCATCAGGGTACCTGCAAGGACCAGGGACTTTGGAATTGGGCGGTCGGGTGTCCTTTGGTGTCCCAGCATTGGGACACAGGCTGCTTTTAAGAATATACCTTTGCTGTTGTGCCTCATTAGGGATCTGACCAGCAGAGAACCCAGACAGTTTTGGGACCCTGGCGGCGGGGGTTCTCACCAGGCCTTCAGACATGGACAGTGGAGTGCTCAGTCAGCTTGCAGATCCTGGTGGTGGGGCCCTATGGAGCGTCCAGAGGCCGCTCCTTAAGGTGGGGAATCTGTAAGGCCCCGTACTCACGACCAAACATGTCTGCTGAAACTGGTCCGCAGGCCAGTTTCAGCAGACATGTTTGGTCGTGTGTGGGAGCGAGCGGGCCGAATTCCAGCAAACATTTGCCCGCCGGGCCTTTTCCCAGCGGACAAATATTCCTGGACTTGTTTTAAAACAGTCCGCTGGAATCCTGCCCGCTCGGACATGTACGGTCGTCAGTACAGACCTACCGTACATGTCCAGGCGCCCGCCGTCCCTCGCATGCGTCGAATGACTTCGACGCATGCGTGGAAGTATTTTAAAGGCGGGCCGCCCACGTCGCTGCGTCATTGTCGCGGCGACACCGCGTCATTGTCGCGGCGACACCGCGTCATCGACGCGGCGACACCGCGGACACGCCCCGCGTATTGTTTACGCGCGGACTTCTGTACGATGGTGTGTACAACCATCGTACAGAAGCCCTCTGGCAGACATGTATGGTGAAAACGGTCCGACGGACCGCTTTCACCATACATGTTTGGTCGTGAGTACCCGGCCTTAGGATTAAGTTCATCTCCTGGTGGCACTTTCCTGCTCTGGGCTGTCTGCTGCAGTTCCAGTGTCCACCAGCAGGTGTCTCCCAGAAGCCAGCAGGATCAGCCACACCTGGCTCCAGCTGCCAGGTGGATATTTAAGGCTGCTCCTCCCTTCCCCCAGTGCGTCACAATTCTGGTCCTTTCCTGTCTGTCTGCTACCAGCTTGTGCCTGATAACCTGCCCTTGTCCTGATCCATCCTGCACCCTTGTTCTATGCTCTTGTCCCCAGCCGTGTCCCTTTCCTTGCATCCCTGTTGCCTTTTCCCTTATGCTGTATATAGATAGCTGTTAGGTTTATTAGTTATTCTTGTTCTTGTTTGCTGGAGTGGTTTATGTTTTTATATGTTTATTGGTGAATGTTCACTGTAAATAAATATCACTTTAATGATAAATGCTTGTTTGGTCTCAGTTCCTCTGTGTAGCTACGTGTCTGGTGGTCTTAGACGCTGAACCTGACAATAACTCTTGCCAAATTTTGGCTAATACATCAATAACATATTCCATGTTGCAAATTATTGATGACGTACAATTGTACAGGAGTCCACCAAATCTCCTGAAATATACAACAATAATAAAAATCTATCTTCTCATCACTACAAACGATGGGAAACATGCATTTGTCATTGTAGGTTGGGCAATCTGGAGCGGTGGATGGGTGGGGACATGGTAAAGGGAGAACAGTCCCCTGTCAGTGGGTATCTGACAATGACCATCACAAGATGACAAATGTGAAAACAGAAAGGGGGGGGGGTTGGGGGCTTTGCATGTTAGTGCACTTGAGCCAAAATTCATAAGGCTAAAAAAAAAAATAGTTATTAATTGGACATTACCTAGACGTGGCAAGCTTTTCAAGGGATCTTCTGGTTTGTTCGACATTATACCATCTTCAACTTCCAGATCATTTATTAGAGATATCATCGCATCTGAAAACATAAAAAGAAGAACTTTAATAAGAACTTTGGTGTTACCATGTATTATTTTCAACAGTGATTATGTAAATGATATTGGCCTTCAAAATAGCACCTAAATACAGCAAAGAAAAATCATGTCCAACATTCTCAGTATGGAAACCCAAAGGCTATCACACTGAGTCGTTGTGCTAACTGAATAAAACATTTTCTGTAAAGCGCTGTCATTGGAGCGGATAGACGAGCGGTATGTATACCGCTCCTTATCCATGTAAATAAAATGATAAAACGGGGTAATACAGTACTGCCCTTCAATGCACCTTAACATAGACGCACTGTGGGCAGGGCCGGCGCTAGGCATAGGCAAGTCAGGCGGCTGCCTAGAGCGCCAGGGTAGGGGGAGCGGCAAAATCCGGATCCCCAGCCACTCGCTGGGGATCCGGATCATTAAAATACCTCCTGGACCTTAATTTTTAAAAATCATGCCTTATGGCGCCAGCCGCCAAGCTAGGGGGGTTGCGCCTGTGGAGACATCCCCCTCACTGCCACCTGCAGTGCCGCCCGTAGCAGCGGCAGTGAGATGAGGGGAGAGAGCCGGGACAGGACAGCAGCTGGCCGGACGGGTCGGTGGAAGTTGAAGCGGCCAGTGCAGGAGGCGAGATAGTGACCAGACATCCCCCGATTTCCCCCCCCCCCCCGCTTTTGTCCCCGGATTGCAGGCAGGGGCCGCGGGGTCTAACTCCATTCTGCGGTCACTGATTTTCTCCCCCTGCAGTGCTGATTCACCCCCGATCCCACCGAGCGGCGCACAGCTGATTGCACACAGACACACATACTCATAGCTGTGCTGGCCACTCTGTTGAATGAATGGAAGGAAGGAGAGGGGGAGGAGGCGGGTCCCAGCCTGACACTCGTGGAGGAGCGTTCAGAGACCACACTGCTACACCCGACTGTTGTCTGCAGAGTGATTACACACGATGAAGAACCACATTATTGAGGTACAGAGAGAGAAGGGGGGGTTTACAGTATAGAGAGTGGGAGTTATAGTATACAGAGAGGGAGGGGGGGAGTTATAGTATACAGGGAGGGGGAGTTATAGTATACAGGGAGGGGGGAGTTATAGTATAGAGAGGGGGAGGGGGGGTTATAGTATACAGAGAGGGGGGAGTTATAGTATACAGAGGGGGAGGGGGGAGTTATAGTATACAGAGGGGGGAGTTATAGTATACAGAGGGGGAGGGGGGAGTTATAGTATACAGAGGGGGGAGTTATAGTATACAGAGGGGGAGTGGGGAGTTATAGTATACAGAGAGGGAGAGGGGGGGAGTTATAGTATACAGAGGGTGAGGGGAGGGAGTTATAGTATACAGAGAGGGGGTACAGTATATACAGAGAGAGAGAGAGGGTACAGTATATACAGAGAGAGGGTACAGTATATACAGAGAGAGAGAGAGGGGGTACAGTATATACAGAGAGAGAGAGAGGGTACAGTATATACAGAGAGAGCGAGTACAGTATATACAGAGAGAGAGGGGGGACACAGTATATACAGAGAGAGAGGGTACAGTATATACAGAGAGGGTACAGTATATACAGAGAGAGAGAGGGTACAGTATATACAGAGAGAGAGAGGGTACAGTATATACAGGGAGAGGGTACAGTATATACAGAGAGAGAGAGGGTACAGTATATACAGAGAGAGAGAGAGAGGGTACAGTATATACAGAGAGAGAGGGTACAGTATATACAGAGAGAGAGAGAGTACAGTATATACAGAGAGAGAGGGGGGACACAGTATATACAGAGAGAGAGAGGGTACAGTATATACAGAGAGAGGGTACAGTATATACAGAGAGAGGGTACAGTATATCCAGAGAGAGAGAGGGTACAGTATATACAGAGAGAGAGCGTACTGTATATACAGAGAGAGGGTACAGTATATACAGAGAGGGGGTACAGTATATACAGAGAGAGAGAGAGGGGGTACAGTATATACAGAGAGAGAGAGGGGGGTACAGTATATACAGAGAGAGAGAGGGTACATTATATACAGAGAGAGAGAGAGAGGGTACAGTATAAACAGAGAGAGAGAGTACAGTATATACAGAGAGAGAGGGTACAGCATGTACAGAGAGAGAGAGAGAGGGTACAGTATATAGAGAGAGAGAGAGAGGGTACAGTATATACAGAGAGAGGGTACAGTATATACAGAGAGAGGGTACAGTATGTGCAGAGGGAGAGAGAGGGGGTACAGTATATACAGAGAGAGAGAGGCGGTACAGTATATACAGAGAGAGAGAGGGTACAGTATGTGCAGAGAGAGAGAGGGGGTACAGTATATACAGAGAGAGAGAGGGGGTACAGTATATACAGAGAGAGAGAGGGTACAGTATATACAGAGAGAGAGAGAGGGTACAGTATATACAGAGAGAGAGAGGGGGTACAGTATATACAGAGAGAGAGAGGGTACAGTATATACAGAGAGAGAGAGGGGTACAGTATATACAGAGAGAGAGAGGGTACAGTATGTGCACAGAGAGAGAGGGGGTACAGTATATACAGAGAGAGAGAGAGAGAGAGAGAGAGGGGACACAGTATATACAGAGAGAGATGGGGGGAGATGCAGTATATAGAGAAATATATAATTATGTATAATATCAATAAATGCATTGAAAATTATTTTTTCTATAGTATCTTCTTAACATTTGGTAGTCATATCCCCAAAAATTCTAAGAAATATATATTTTTTATCTCATGGGCAACATGTGAGAAAAAATGTATATATCATACAATCATTCCATAAACACACACCACATACCTATGATTTGAGGGGGAAAAAAATGTCCCCAGATTTAATTAAAAAAATCTGGTCACCTTACCCTAATGACCCTGTTCAGCACTGATTCCCCCTGCTGATATTTCACCAAAGCTTCTAAAATTTTTTAAAAAATAATACAAAATATAAATAAAATTGTAAAAAAATACAAAAATTTAATAATAAAAGAAAAAAAAACTACTAACACTTTCCACTACCCTACTAAATTGTAAAATGATTACATGTATTTAGAGTGTGTGTGTGTATATATATATATATATATATATATATATATATATATATATATATATATATATATAATCTATCTATATATATAAAACTCAACGTGTGTGTGTGTGTGTGTATGTATGTATGTATGTTCCAGCATCACGTCCAAACGGCTAAAGATATTAACATGAAACTTGGCACACATGTTACTTATATGTCAGCAACAAACATAGGATAGGTGGTTTAACCCTTACCCACCCCCATTTGCCATGGTCAGGGTTTTTCTTTAAAGTCCCATTCAACTCTATGGGAAATACATGTTACTTCATGTTCCAGCATCACGTCCAAACGGCTAAAGATATTAACAATAACTTGGCACACATGTTACTTATATGTCAGCAACAAACATAGGATAGGTGGTTTAACCCTTACCCACCCCCATTTGCCATGGTCAGGGTTTTCCTTTAAAGTCCCATTCAACTCTATGGGAAATACATGTTACTTCATGTTCCAGCATCACGTCCAAACGGCTAAAGATATTAACATGAAACTTGGCACACATGTTTCTTATATGTCAGCAACAAACATAGGATAGGTGGTTTAACCCTTACCCACCCCCATTTGCCATGGTCAGGGTTTTTCTTTAAAGTCCCATTCAACTCTATGGGAAATACATGTTACTTCATAACTTCCAAACGGCTGTAGATATTTCGATAACACTTGGTCACATGTTACTTATATGTCCACTTAAACTATAGGATAGTTAATTTAACTACCCCCATTTGTGAGGGTCGGAGTTTTTGTTTAAAGTCCCATGCAAATCAATGGGAAATGTATGTTCCCACATAACTTCTGTACGCCTGGAGATATTTCAATAATACCTGGTACACCTATTACTTTTATGCCAAATAAAAATATATGACAGTTAAATTAACCCTTACCTACACCCTTATATAAAAGATGGGTATATTTATATTACTATGATTTTCCTCCCCAAAAGGTTAAGATAGGAAGACCGGGCAACGCCGGGTATTCAGCTAGTATATGTGTATATATATATATATATATATATATATATATATATATATATATATATATATATACACAAACACACACACACACACACACACACACACACACATGAGTGTTTGCATTTTGAGGTGCACACCCTAATGCATTAGGCTGTGCATACCTATGAAGCACTGCATGCAAGTCCGGGCTTGCCACGATGACCGATCCCCTCCTTCGGGTCGGGGATCTGTAGTGAGAAGAGGAGACAGATGGGCAGCAACGCCGCTGTGGCTCAGGTATATTAGTGGAAGCACAGGCAGGACGCTCAGTGCTGCAGCCTGCACCCACTCACAAATTAAAAAAATGTACAGAGGGGGAACTGGTTTGTGTGTGTGTGGGGGGGGGCAGAGTGGGAACTGGTGGGGGGGGCAGAGATATGCAGGGGGGTACAGTGGGAACTGGTGTGTGGGGGGGGGACAGATGTGTGTGTGGGGGGGGGGGGTACAGAATGGTAACTGGTGTGGGGGGGGGACAGATGTGCAGGGGGGTACAGTGTGGGAGCTGGTGTGGGGGGGGAGACAGGTGTGTGTGGGAGGTACAGTGTGGGGGGGGGACAGGTGTGGGGGGGGGTACAGAAGGGAAACTGGTGTGTGGGGGGGTACAGAGTGGGAACTGGTGTGTATGTGGGGGGGGGCAGATGTGCAGGGGGGTACGGACGGGGAGCGAATGGCGTGCGCGCACTGGGGGGGGGGGGTGTCAAAATGAGGCTTCGCCTAGGGTGTCAAAAATCCTTGCACCAGCCCTGACTGTGGGTGTCAATCAATTTGTATCCAATAGCTGGGGTTAATTCAACATCGCTAGCGGTCTAATCAAGCATCAATTTGAATGTTATACCGGCAGCCCACGTCCCACCGCAGTGTGAAAGGGGGCAGTGTGAAAGGGGCCTTATGGTGCATAGGAGTTAATATCTAATATAAAATAATCATCAGTAAAATCGATCTATTCTTTGGAAACATAATTCTCATTTTTGACTATTCTATCTATGAACAAAAAATGGTATACCTTGTTCAGGTTGATCCTGAAATGATGATTCCTCTATAGTCATGTGACCACTGTCTACATCTATAATGCAGTCTGTGTCACCAGTAGTACATGGACCCTTGCTTAATTCACAAAACACCACATCTTCGTCTACAGCAATTCTTTCATTTTCACTAGGTTCTGAGCAGATATAAGAATATGTATAAATTCACCTAAAATATATTAGTACAAAACCCTTTCTTCAGCATTTTTAATTGAAACCATTATACTAACCACTTGCTGACCACTGCACAATATTTAACTTTTTTTTTTTTTTTTTAAGAAAATTTTTAAAATATTATTTAAAAAATGTAATAAAATTGACGGTCATTTAATATTTTTTGGGGGAATAAACTGGTAAACAGTATGATAATCAAATATCATTTTCCAAAATTATTTTTGGTCACAAAAAAAAATATTTTTTGCATGCAAGGTTGAACAAACAGCACAATTGTCTGAAAAAGCATCACAGTGAAGAATCAAAAAAGGGGACACATCTTTGACCAGACAAATGGTCCGGGGTTCAAGTACCTGGATGAGTTGTTGTTTGATCATGCCCTTCTGTATGTTCCCCTTTTTGAACATGTAGTCTTTTTTTTTTTTTTCTTCCTGTAAAGCAAAATCAATGGGCTAGATTCAGGTACCGCTGCGCACTTCTTACAGAGGCGCAGAGTACCGTTTTTGCCCTGCGCCCCCGCAAATTATCTGCACTACGCTTCATTCACGAAGCAGTAGCCACGTAATTTGCGTGGGCGCTCCTCAAAAATGCCCGACGTAAGGGCGCGTAATTTAAATGATCCCGTAGGGGGCGTGGATCATTTAAATTAGGCGCGTTCCCGCGCCGAACGTAGTGCGCATGCTCCGTCTGGAAACTTTCCCGACGTGCATTGCGGCAAATGACGTCGCAATGACGTCATTTGCTTCAAAGTGAACGTAAATGGCGTCCAGCGCCATTCACGATTCACTTACGCAAACGACGTAAAATTTGAACTTTGCGACGCGGGAACGATGGGTATACGTAGCATTGGCTGCCCCTGCTAATAGCAGGAGCAGCCTTACGCGAAACCCGACGAACGGAAACTACGTAAACTGCGTACGCAGGGCTCGCGTAGGGTAGTGAATCGGCGTTAGTATGCAATTTGCATACTATACGCTGACCACTACGGGAACGCCCCCTAGCGGCCATCGTAAGAATGCAGCCTACGATATGACTGGCGTAAGAGCCTTATGCCAGTCATATCTTAGGCTGCAGTCGGCGTATCGAGGTTCCTAAATCAGGAGCATTCGAAACGCCGGCGCAAGTAAGCAATTGCGCTACGTAACTATGGTTACGCAGACGCAATTGCTACCTGAATCTAGCCCACTGGTGTTTAAAATGCAATATAGGGGGGCGTGGCTAGCCGCGGTCGGAGATGGCTGCTTGATAGAGAAGCTCCGCACCATCGGAATTCCCAGCGGCACATAGCATCAGACCGGGCTCGTTCTGACACCCGTGGACCGATCCCAACACCGGAGGAGACCTGTCAGCAATGACGAGGAAAAGGAAGGAGGATCGGAAGCCTCACAAACTGACGGAATTCTTTCCGTTCAGTCACCAGGGAGGTAGGCAAGATGGCGCCCGCATGTCCTCAACCCCTGCATGCTCGTTCCGCTCTGTCCCTCATCCCACCAACACGCAGAGCAGGCCCAGCGGGTCCCCGGAGAGCACCCACTCATGCCCTGATACCCCACAGTCGGCCAGCCCGGCCAAATCCAGGTTCAGGCTGGAAGAACCACATCAGGGCCTAGACCTAGAAACGGGGGCAGACTCGGGTGATGACACGAGGGAACTCCCTGACAGGTTAGAAACATTCCCAACCTCCAACCAGCCCATTATGGACACAGTTTTAAAGGACATGCTCCTCTCGCTCCGCAGCACTATCCAGGCAGACATGATGTCTTGCATGAAAAACGTCCGTGCTGACATACAAGAGGTGGAGACGAGAGTTGAGCATATAGAGACCAAAATGGGCGAATACGCCACAACAATTAATGATCTGGTGGATGCTCAGGAGCAGGGGGAGGACGAGATGGAGGGCCTCAAAGCAAAACTCGCTGATTTAGAAGACCGCAATAGGAGAAACAACCTAAAAATAAGAGGGGTGCCTGAATCAGTGTCACAAGGAGAGCTCAAGAAATTTGCCTCCACCTTGTTCTTGGCGCTAATCCCAGAACTCACTGCCATTGACATTACCATTGACAGGATTCACCGCCTCCCAAAACCATCCTACCTCCCTGACAATGTGCCCAGAGACATTATTCTGAGAATGCACTTTTTCCATGTCAAAGATCAATTGATGACAACCATGCGCAACAAGGATCAAGTGCCATCTCAGTACCAGCATTTGCAATTTTATGCTGACCTATCACAATACACCTTGGCGAAAAGGAGAGGGTTGGTGACCATAACGAAAGCATTGCGGAACCACCAGATCCCTTATAAATGGGGATTTCCAACAAAGATCACTGTTACAAAGGAAGGCAAAAACCATGTGATGACTTCACTAGACAATGGTCTAGCATTGCTGAGGGAATGGCAAATCCTCCCGGAGACGGAAACTGCTGACAGCAACCGGGGACATCCACGGGCAGTAAGTCAAGACTGGAAGAAAGTTACAGCTAAGAACTCTAAAACGCATGCCTAAGTCTGATCCATAGGTTCACTTGTTTTGCCCTTCAATTTCCGATGAGGGGCTTACTCTCTAAACCACGAACTTTCCCCCAATTATGCCTGTGCAGCTATACGCTGCATCATGCGGAACTGTTTCTGTTTTTTATTTTTTGGGGCGTGCGCAGACCCAAACGGTCGCCGCCCTCGCACGGTTACTTAGCATTGCCCTGCTATTTAGGCAGGTGAATTCTCTGTTTGTTTTCTTTTTTGAAGTTTTCTATTTCTTTTTTTTTTGCTATGACTCTCTTTATCCATCGAAGGCCATCCTGAAGAACCTTAAAGACACTTTGAGATCCTCTGTGCCGAAGCTCCACTCATCTAATCAGTGCCTGCCAACAGCTGAGGACCGAAGCGCCACATCGACGGTATACGGGACCCTCGCAACCCATGATGCCCTGCCAGGTTTCGTGAGTACTCCAGCTGCGCTGGCTTTGTCCCCCCACATCTTCTACAGCCCACCTACACTAGGAACTAAATCTACCTCTGATGACTATGCTATGCTCCCTGATGGAGCCTCCTATATCACTGGCTCTGCTCCGGCACTATGGGGGTAACATATTTATCTGTCAATACCAGGGGTTTAAACCACCCTGCTAAACGTAGGTCACTTTGGGCGGAAGCACTACAACACAAAAGTGAAGTTTTATGTGCACAGGAGACACATTTTTGCGCCTCGGCGCAACCCAATTGCTCTCATAAGAACTTTCCTTACATTTTTACGGCCAGTGCCGATTCCAAAACGAGGGGAGTTCTTACAGCTATCAGAGATACAGTATCATTTCAGCTGCATAAAGAGGTGAAAGATGCTAACGGCAGGTATTTGATTCTAGTCTGCGACATTAACTCTGTTACTTACACGTTAGTGAATGTGTACACACCGAATTCCCACCAAACACGTTTTCTGAATAAGTTGATGAAAAAAATTGAGCACGTCAGACAAGGTGCTCTGATTTGTTGTGGTGACTTTAATCTCGCTCCTGAAAGATCAATGGACACGACCTCAGGGCTCCCCAATAGAGGCCCCTCACTTCAACAATTTATTCTCCAGCATAACATGTATGATGTGTGGCGCTGCCAGCACGCAGAGGAAAAGGACTTCACCTTTTTCTCGACCTCACACGGATCCTACTCCAGGATAGATCTTTTTCTAGTGGACTTTGGTACCCTACATAGGTCTACCGACACAAGTATAAATACTATAACCTGGTCAGACCACGCTTCCATATCCCTAACGCTGTCTGACGCTCTATCAGTTGGGGCATCTCCAATATGGAGAGCTAATGCATCATTGTTGCAATTGACGAAACCAAGGACAGATCTGGAATCATATCTAAAGGAATTTTTTGAACTTAATGTGAATTCTGTGTCTGATGGTTTTACAGTGTGGAACGCCCATAAGGCGTATATGAGAGGCATGTTTATCAAGATAGGGGCGGGTGTAAAGAAGCGGAGGCAACAAAAGGTCCTAGATCTGACCAGGGAAATTGAAGCCCTTGAAAGGCAAAACAAGTTGGCCCCTACCCATCTCCTATCAGGGAAATTGACCAAGCTAAGATGTGATCTCAGGGCTTGTCTCCTGGAGGGTTTCGAAAAATCCTCCAGAAGATTAAAATCTCAGTTCTATGCCAGCGGAGACAAGGCGGGTAAGCTACTGGCGCATCGTCTCCGAGGGCACAGGTATAAAACTAGAATCCCTTATATACTCCACCCAACTACTAAACTTAAAAAATACCATCCTAAAGATATTGCGGACGCTTTCAGCAGTTACTATGCTTCCCTTTATAATTTAGAGAAAGACCCTGGTACTTTCCAACCTGATCCAGCTGCGATTACGGAATTTCTGTCTAAATTGTCACTACCTCAGCTAACCCCGAAACAGCTAGAAGAATTGAATACTCCGTTTACTATTTCAGAAATTCATACAGCAATAGACTCACTACCCTCTAATAAATCCCCGGGCCCTGACGGGTTTGTAGGAGAGTACTACAAATCGTTTAAGCAAATCCTATCACCTTATCTGGTCGATCTATTTAATGGTGCTGTTGCCTCGGCTTCTTTCCCTGCAGAAATGCTAAAGGCTTTGATCATTACGCTGCCCAAGCCGGGGAAGGACCCGTCAGAACCGAAAAACTTTAGACCTATCTCGCTACTGAATTTGGACTTGAAGCTCTATGCCAAATTGATTGCCCTTAGATTAAACACAGTGCTCCCTGGCCTCGTGCATGCGGATCAAACCGGATTTACGAAGGGACGCCAGACCTCGGACGCCACTAGACGCCTGATTAATATAATACACCACGCCAATAGGACACGAACGCCTTCTCTGCTCCTAGGTTTGGATGCAGAGAAGGCGTTCGATCGGGTGCACTGGGGCTATCTGGCTAAAGTGTTATCGGCTTTCGGTTTTGAGGGTTCGATTTTTTCGGCTATAATGGCGCTGTATACTTGCCCAACGGCTCAAGTATTTACGTCGGGCGTGTTATCTACTCCTTTTCCTATCACGAATGGCACACGCCAGGGGTGCCCACTATCACCTTTAATTTTTAATCTGGTGATGGAGCCCTTGGCGTGTCACATTCGAAGCCATCCTCAAATCTCAGGATTTGGGTCCCCTAAGTCCAAGCATACTATCAGTCTATTTGCGGATGACGTGATTTTAATGCTAACTGACGTGGAACGGTCCCTGGCTTCGGTGCACAAATCCCTGCAACTCTTTGGCCAACTGTCCTTCTACAAGGTCAACGAAAGTAAATCTTACATATTAGGTTTGAATATAAACGACACGCTGCGAAAAAAACTGGCCAACTCCTACCCATACACCTGGGATGACACAGGGATCAACTATCTTGGAATCACCCTCACATCCTCTACTGCTGGCCTGGTCGGGGCGAACTACTCCCCATTCCTTACCAAGCTAGAGGCCAAACTTTGTGATTTGGCAAAAACGGAATTATCCTGGTCGGGCAGGTTAGCGGCCTTCAAAATGGTGCTCTTGCCACAGATGATATATCTATTTAGGGTCCTCCCTATACCAGTGCCAAACTCTTTCTTTGCGACTGCACAATCGATGTTAAATAGATATTTATGGAAGGAAAGGAGGGCACGCTGTGCATTCTCCAAATTACTCAAGACCAGGCGTATGGGAGGCGCGGGAGTAGTGGTACTAAAAGATTACTACACGGCCACCCTGCTGTCCCAACTTAAAGCCTGGTTCCCATCTTCCTGTAGACAACGGTGGGTGGAATTGGAGGAGAGCCAGGTGCCAGGCCACAATCTGTTTCACTTCCTTCTGTTATCCCATGCTTTTAGGGGTCATAGGGGGGACCTCTCTCCTACGATCCTAGCATCACTGGGGGGGTGGGAGATTCTCACCTCAATGAGCCTCCAGGATAATCATACCTGTTCTAAGATCCCCATACCAATACAATGCTTGTCTAGTATAATTGAAAACACTAACCTAGGCGGGTGGATGGAGAAGGGCATAAAAGAGGTGGGAGACTTAATGGTGGGTCCAGCCCTGAAAACCTTCCGAGCCCTCCAAATTGAGTTTGACATTTCCGACCAGGAAGCATTTATATATCTGCAGGTTAGGCATTTAATGCAATGTAGCCAGATCAGGGACATTTCACTACCATGGCAGGTGACTTTGTATTACACCAGCCCTACGACAAAGACTAGGGGTATTTCACTGTTCTACCTAATACTTAACAATAAAAACGTATTCAACAAAAACCCCACACTGTCACTCTGGGAAAAGGAACTGGGGAGGGAGTTTACCTCTGACCAGTGGCGTAAGGCTATCAATGTGACATACTCGACAACCAAGTGTGTAAACCTGTGGGAACTTACTCACAAAATTCTACTACGATGGTATATGACTCCGGCTAAGATTGCTAAATTCGCACCACAGACCTCGGCCTGCTGTTGGAGGGAGTGTGGAGAACAGGGGAATCTGTACCATATCCTTTGGTCCTGTCCTATACTGTGCAATTATTGGTCCGAAGTGTTTAATCTGATATCAGTCGTTACAGGACTGAATATAGCAATAGAGCCGGGCCTCGCACTGCTCTCACTGGGAGCGGAGATGCTCCCCCCTTCCAAAAGAATTATAGCCGTACATATTAGATTCTCATCTGAAGAATTAATAAAAGAATGATAAATATATTTACTGCTTGTTGCTGTTGCATCAGCTATGGGCCTCGAGCCTTGTAATATGCCACTTGAAAAAATTTTCCAATAAAAATCTAATGACTTTAAAATGCAATATAGAAAGGTATATATTTTTAAAACCATTTTATCATGACATAGACCATTGCATAATTATGTTTAAAGTTTTAAAAAAATTAACTTACTTTTTGCCAGGGTGTCTTGAATTTGGTTATATTGCTCGTGTTCTCTTAGCTTTAAGTTGGACCAGCGTTTTCTTAATTGGTCTTTAGAAAGTTTAACATTATGTTTTCTTTGGAGAAATGCAATTATTTTCTCTAAAATAAGATCCTTCCTGGTGTTAGGCCTTTCATAGCTTTGCTTCTTCCCATCATAATCATGTTTTTCTAGCATGAACACCATATCTACCATCTCTGCTCTTGACATGGGACTTGCTTTCTTTCCTGCTGGACTCTGCTCTTCTCTGTCCATCTCCAATAGCCCCTGGTTCTTTTTGTTCGATTTCTGTGTACTCTTCTTTACACCATCGTCCGCCATGCTGCCTCGTGTTTCTTCGTTGGGTGATGTCGCAGTTGGCGCATCTCAATGACGTGTTAACTGGTGCGCGAATCAGGGGCGGAGCTAAGAGCACACGGACAGTGTCTTCCTTTGAGAATGTTCTTTCTCAGGAGCCGTGATCGGTGAAACCAGCGATCGTTTTGCTTATACACAGCCGTTGCGATCTATCTGAAGTGCCTCAGCGATCTTTCATTACCAACGATCTTAGCAAATAATAGATAAGTTCCCTTAATTTACAATTATTTTGTTTTTTGTAATTGTTCTATTTAGGACAGAACAATGTGGTGATGCATGGCTGTATATCAAATATAAATATTTCTATTATATCTCTCTATATATATATCCTGATGAGAGCCTATTAACAAGGAATGAGGGATTAATGTAATTTTCATGAATTCAGGAAATGGTGGTAGTTCTATATTTTTAAATTAGTTTTTACAAGCTTCTGAGGTTTTTTTTTTTTTATTTCCTAGGTATGGCTGACAATTTTACCAGGCCGGATTTTCTCACTCAACTTATTGACATGTATCGAGAACTTCCATGCCTATGGAAGGTCAAATCAAAGGACTATAACAACCGCAATAAGAGACAGGAGGCTTTGGAGAAACTAAAAGAATTGTGCAAAGAAGTATGTCCAACTCCGACAACGATTATGTTTGCAAGAAAATCGCAAACCTGCGAACTGTCTTTAAGAAAGAACAAAATAAAATTAGGGCTTCACAAAAGTCAGGGGCTGGTATGGATGAGGTCTATGTACCACGTTTATGGTATTATGATAGTTTGTTGTTCCTGACTGAAGAAGTCGATGCAAGAGCTTCTGTGAGTACTCTGCCATCTTCCTCTGTTACTTCGCCAGGATCCGATTGTATTAATATGGATCTAGAAACCTCTGGAGAGGAATTATTGACACAGGTAACTACATATGGTTATTGATGAATGTTACAATGTAATATAGGTGTACAATAATATTAAATTAATATTTTTTTTATACCACCCAGGAGAACTTGGAAGCCAGCACTGCAAGCCTTTCAGCAGGTTCAAGACCAGAACCAAGGCCCAAAAAACGAAAGAATGCAGATGGAACATCAGAATTTTTAGCTCAAGCAGCTGCTGCCTTGAATAGAAAATCTGATGACTCTGATGGGTTTGCCATTGTGGTTTCAAATAAATTAAAACAAATGAACACGGAGCAGAAACAATTGGCTGAAATGTTACTTGCACAAAGGTGTAAATGGGCGGTTAACTGAGAGAACCCGTTTGGAGGAAGAACAACCATTTGTAACACCTACACCTTCGGTTTCTCCAATCTTATCACAACCATTCACGTGGGCTCGAACCACACCACATTATCCCCCTGGGGAAAGGCCATCTTCCCATTTCTCTGGAGATGAAAGGCCAGCTTCACAGTATCCAGCCGCGGAATAGCCAGCTTCACGATACTCAGTCGGGGAAATGCCAGCTTCACAGTACTCAGCTGGGGAAAGGCCAGCTTCACAGTACTCAGCCGGGGAAAGGCCAGATTCCCAGTGGTCACAGGACTACAATTTTACACAGTTATAATAATTATTTCTTTGTTTTTTGTTAGGAGTTTTTACGTTTTTCGTTCAGGACTTATATATTTTTTTTATGGTGCGTACTGTTGCATTGTTTGCATATGATAGTTGCTTTATATTTGAGTCATCTATGTATCACTTCTAAATACCAACATAAATTATTGAATCATAAAAATAAATGGAAAAACAAATGAATAAAGTTATGTTATTTCACTTGTTCTTTTGAGTGTTTAATATAGAATAATATGAGTTTGGGATATTAATGATATACGAATAAAAAATTGTATTATTAATGTTTGAATATTTTGACCATTAGGACTAGGGTTGTCCCAATACCGATACTAGTATCGGTATCGGGACCCATATCAAGCATTTGCGCAAGTACTTGTACTCGCACTGTGCTCCCGGTGCTTTATCCGATACCTGGTCAGTGGTCAGAGTTAGGAGGAGTGGGTGAGTGGAGTCAGTGGGCAGAGAGGATGGCCGGAGTCGGTGGACCGAGGGGAAGGGTAGAGTCAGTGTGCGGAGGAGGCGGACAAAGAGCGAGTCCTCACCTGCAGTGGAACAAGGTAAGCTGGCAGGGGTGTATGAGGCATCAGGATTGGTGCTGTCAAATGCGGTCACCGTCAACAGCTGAACATTCCTACGCCTATCTTGGCATACCCTGCACTCGGCTGCAGCAAGCCAACAGCGGACATTTTTTTACACCCAGCCCATATTGTTTGGGCTAGGTATAACAAGATGTCTGCTGACGCTTACTGCAGCCAAGTGCAGGGTGTACCATAATGGGCGCTGCTGCATAGCATTTCTAAAGAAATCCTTTCCTCGTTTAATTGTTTGCAGCATTTCAGTGCCAGCCACCTGTCAGTGCCCAAAAGTGCCATCTATTGGTGCAATCAGTGCCACCTATCAGTGCCCATGAGTGCCACCTATCAGGGCCACCTATTAGTGCCTATCAGTGGCAGCCACCTGTCAGTCCCCATCTGTCAAAGTGTCACATTATAATAAAAGTCCCAGAATGCTGCAGATGTAGACAGGGGAGTATTTCTGATAGGAGGAACAAGAGTGACAATTGAAAAATAATAATTTGATTGGTAACGTTCTTTTAAATCTATGTTTTGTGTACTACACATGACAATTATTGCTGTGCACCAAGTTTATGCTTGCACAATGTTCATGTCATATCTGTACTGCAGAAAAGGAAACGCACTATGTTATATGATAAACAACATCATGAGTACACATAACATCACCTACTACACCTAAAAATAATGCCCACAATGTCCTGCACAGTGTGCAACACTGTCTTAACAACATGTCTCTCTTTCCATACAGAATAGACCAGCAATTGTTTGTTTACTTTATGTGGTTTTGTTTCCAGGTCGTTCTTTCGTTTTCCGATCATGCGCACTTCTATTCCCGATTTTATTTTTTCCGCACGATACCATACCATTGATACGTTTATCGTTCGTTGTGTTCACATACGAGAAAAATTTTCAATCTTGTTCCTTCTACAAATTTTGTACGACCAGCCTAAATCAGATACGACGGACGTGTACTAATGATTAGATTATCGAACAATCTTTCGGAATGCGGTATTTTTCGTACGATTTTCTCATCGTGTGTACGGGGCATAAGGCCCAATTTTTCTGCCCCTGTTCAACAGGGGCGTGTAATTACAATTCTTGATCTAATATTTCACAGCAGGGCATTCCAGCGCCCACCAAGACTAACTGTGAGGGCTTACAGTGTTGTGCCAACACCTAGGTCCCAAATTTCTGCAGAGTATATATACGGCAGGCCCCTACTTTTAAACATCCAAATTACCCAGAGGCGATTCAATTCGCATGTGCCGCGCTTTATAAATTTTTCATTCATTCATTCATTCACAAACGACTCCTAATTGCAAACGGAAGGAGACAACAGGAAGTGAGAGGAAATCTACCCCTAGGAAAGGAAATTCTCTTCTGTAAGAGGTGTATCCTGTCCACTGATGCTTTATCACAATCCTTGTTTTACAAAAAAAAAAACAAATTTTCAAAAAATCATTTGTCATTGGGACAGAAAGTGAGGTGCAATCTTCTGAACAGATGCACACAGACAGCAAAACCAATGTTACAGGGGTGATATAATAATCCTTCTCTATGTTTTCAGAAAAGCTTAAAAAAAGATTTTATGGTTGAAGCTACACTTTAAAGAAGTACCAGTTACCAGCGGGGAAACCCATGCTATTTTTCTCACTGATTTTCATCGATATTGCAGGGACCAAACATTACATTAAAGCCGCAAGCAGTCTTAAATGACTTTTTTATTATAGTAATCTTATTTTGTGCAGGGATAGTTCTAAACATGTGCCACTACTATAGACACCCAGCAGGTACGATATTTCAAGGAATTTTTATTTTTTTCACTTTAAGCATCATTAAAATCGCTACTCCAGAAAAAACGACGGTTTTTAAAACTTTTCTTTCCATTGATACATGTTCCCTGGGGCAAGACCCGGGTCCCCAAACCCGTTTTCCGACAATAACTTGTATATTGGGCTTTTAAAATGAGCACTTTTGAATTCGAACGCTCGAGTCCCATAGACGTCAATGGGGTTCGATACGTTCGCGCGAACGTTTGGTCCGTTCGAAGGTTCTGGTGCGAACCAAACACGGGGGTGTTCGGCTCATCCCTAATCAGTACCCATCAATGCAGCCTTACCAGTGCCCATCAATGCAGCCTCATCAGTCCAGCCTGATCAGTGCCACCTCACCAGTGCAGCCTGATCAGTGCCCATCCATGCAGCCTCACCAGTGCAGAGAGTGCCCATCAGTGTAGCCTCACCAGTGCAGAGAGTGCCCATCAGTGCAGCCTCACCAGTTGAGAGAGTGCCCATCAGTGCTGTCTCACCAGTGCAGAGAGTGCCCAGGCATCAGTGAAGCCTGATCAGTGCTCATCAATGCAGCCTCATCAGTGCCTATCGACGCAGCCTGATTAGTGCCCTTAATGCAGCCTCACCAGTGCAGACATTGCCCATCAGTGCAGCCTCACCAGTGCAGTGCCCATCAATGCAGCCTGATCAGCGCCCATCAATGCAGCCTCACCAGTGACTATCAGTGCAGCCTGATCAGTGTCCATCAATGCAGCCTTACGGTCACCAGTGCAGACAGTGCCCATCAGTGCAGCCTGATCATTGCCCATGGGATGTGGGGGTCAGCTGGAGCCCATGGTGTCAGGACCTGGGTCTGTCTTACAGCCCTCTATACAGAACTGGGAGCTCAAAATATCTCCAGCCAATTGCAAGAATGCACTCTTGTGGGATAGCGAACTCACAGTTCTATGTAGCATAGCAAATCTCTGCATGTCTGTCCTAGCCCTCAGTGCCCAATGCCCAAATACAGTTTGATATGTGACTGGGTTACATTCACAAGAAGCACTGAAGATTCAAAACAGCAGAACCAAAATGCAGTAGCGGCCCATTAGGGGTGCCCGGGTGCCGCCCACTCTCTCCTCTCCACCCCCTATATGCAGTGGATAGAATCATCCTGGCTGAGTCTGCTGGTGGGGGGTGCAGGCAGAGTCTGCTGGCGGGAGTGGGGGGGTGCTGGCTGAGTCTGCTGGTGGGGGGGTGCTGGCTGAGTCTGCTGGCGGGGGGGGTGCTGGCTGGCTTCTATGCTATGCATACTACTGAAGTTCCTTAACTTTAGTGCGGCCAAACTACAACTCCCACAATGCTGTGCAGAAGCAGACAGCCAATCGGCAGCCGCTGTGGCTGAACTACAACTCTCACAATGCAGCACAGCAGAAGCAGTAAGCCAATCTGCGGCCGCCGAGGCCGAGTTCTAGCAAAACATTTTTTTACAGACAGCCAGCGCCGCGGCCGTTTTAAAAATAATGTAAGCGACCTTGGGGGAAATCTCCATCTTTCCACCCGTCCTAGTCCGCCCATGGATACAGGGGGAGAGACTGGAACAGTTGCAAGTACCACAACCTCATAGACGCATGTGTCATGGTCTTACCTCCTTGCAGGCTTCTTATCACTGACATGTGCTGGCAGCCATCTTGCTTCTTGGGGTTCTTATAACTTACCACACCCTGCGGCTCCTCCTTCCCACTGGGGAAGGATGCTGGATGCTGGATGCTCAGCATATATATATGAGGGCTGTTGCAGCATTCTCTTGCTTGGGCCTCTCGTCTACACTCTCCTGTGATTGTGCTGCTTGCTCTTCGTTACCGACCCGGCTTCCACGGATGATCCTTCTGGCTCCTGATCCCCGGCTTCGTTTCACCACCTTTCCCTGTCTACGGACTCCGGCTTGGCTGACTCCCATTCCTGGCTATCGACCCTGGCTCCGGTGGAAGACTCTGCTGACTGTTTGATCATCCGTTTGGACTTTAACCCTACTGTTTGGTTTTTAATAAAGCCTTCCTATTTCATTTATCTGTTGTTGTACGTCTGATTCATGCTTCCGTGACATTAGGCCCAAGCTATGAATTCTGACGGTACTGGGCCCCCTTCGCTACCCATGCTGGTTGCCAGACTGGATCAGCAGGATCACCTGCTGGGTCAGTTGGCTCAGGCGTTGCAAACCCTGCTTGCACGCACGGCTCACCTCGCTCGAGGTGAGCCGAGGCTCTTATTTCTTTCCTGATATTGATTGACACAAGACTCAGGGAGAGACCTTCCTTTAAGGAGAGCCTGCGGAGGCCTTTCTAACAGATTGGCGCCTACGTTTGCTGTCCCACCCGTGCCTCCCTCTCCTCCCACGCCTCCTGGGGTTGACTTGCCTGGGGGTGAGCCCATGCAGCTGGGGTTTCCTCGCCTGTCCGAGGGGGAGAGGGCATCCCAGAGACGCGAGGGCCGATGCATGTACTGTGGTCTCAGTGGGCATTTTCGGTTGTCATGTCCGAACCGTCCGGGAAACGCTCGCACCTGAGATCCTGTCGGGGGCAGATCTTGGGTGGAGTCTCTTCATCCCCGGTTTCCCGTGCTGATAAACCACTGATCACCATTGTTCTCTCCTGGGTCGGGGGCTCGGTGACGACCCAGGCGTTGGTGGACTCTGGTGCTGGTGGATTTTTTCATCGATAGTAAATTTGCTGCCGCTAACTCCATTCCTCTGCAGGCTCCAGTTTCCCCGCTGGTTCTCGAGGCGATAGACGGCAGACCCCTCCAGCCGTCGCAGGTGACTCATGAGACCCTTCCAGTGGAGATAGCCATTAGGGCTGTTCACAGGGAGTCGGTCTGTCTTCAGGTCATTTCGTCTCCACACTATTTGGTGGTCTTGGGGTACCCCTGGCTCCAAAAGCATAATCCGACTTTCGATTGGAGATCGGCCGAGATCCTCTCGTGGTCACCACAGTGTGGGGCTAGTTACATCCATGGGCCTGTCAAGTTGTTGTGTACATCCTCGGACTCTGTGTTGCCTCCTGAATACGAGGAGTATCGGGATGTATTCGATAAGGTGCGCGCTGGGTTCCTACCTCCGCACCACCCATACGATTGTGCCATAGATTTACAACCTGGTGCCATTCCTCCTCGTGGCAGGGTCTATCCACTGTCGGTTGCGGAGAATGAGGCCATGGAGGAGTACGTGAAGGAGGCACTTTCCCGGGGGCACATTCGCAAATCCTCTTCCCCGGCAGGGGCTGGATTTTTCTTTGTAAAAAAGAAGGGCGGAGAATTAAGGCCTTGCATCGACTATAGGGGCCTAAATCGCATCACGATTAAGAATGCATATCCGATTCCGTTGATTTCCGAGTTGTTCGATCGCCTCAAGGGGGCCACGGTCTTTACCAAACTTGACCTGAGGGCGGCATATAACCTTGTAAGGATCAAGGCTGGTGACGAGTGGAAGACCGCGTTCAATGCCAGGACCGGTCATTATGAATCCCTGGTTATGCCCTTTGGGTTGTGCAATGCGCCCGCAGTCTTTCAGGAATTTATCAACAATGTTTTTCGTGACCTGCTGCAGCAGTGTGTGGTAGTCTATTTGGATGATATCTTGGTATACTCTGAATCCATGGAGGCCCACATTCTGGATGTCAAGCGAGTGTTGCAACGGTTACGAGAGAACAAGCTTTTCGGTAAGCTTGAAAAATGCGAATTTCACCGGTCCCAGGTAACCTCCTTAGGTTACATCATTTCCGCGGAGGGGTTCTCCATGGACCCTGAGAAGGTTTTACAGTGGCCCCAGCCCAGTGGTCTTCGTTCCCTGCAGTGCTTTTTGGGCTTCGCCAATTATTATCGGAAGTTCATCAGGGACTTCTCCATGCTGGCCAAGCCTCTCACGGATCTGACCGGGAAGGGCAGTAATTCCCATGTCTGGCCGGCCGAGGCCACCCGGGCTTTTGAGGCTCTAAAATCTGCCTTTGTGTCGGCTCCAATACTGTCTCATCCCAACCCTGGATTGCCCTTTGTTCTCGAGGTGGACGCGTCTGAGACGGGAGTAGGCGCCCTTCTGTCTCAGCGTCGGACACCAGAGGGTCCTCTGCTTCCCTGTGGGTTTTACTCCAGGAAACTGTCTCCCGCGGAGTGCAACTACCAGATTGGTGACAGAGAGTTGTTGGCCATCGTACAGGCTCTCAAAGAGTGGAGGCACTTGCTCGAGGGTTCGGTGGTTCCGGTTCTCATCCTGACGGACCACAAGAATCTGACTTACCTTTCGGAGGCTAAGAGGTTGACACCCCGTCAGCAGTGGCGTCACTAGCGTTGGTGTCACCCGGTGCGGTGAAACATGGTGTCACCCCCCCCCAGCAGGATAGGCAGTAGGGCATTATGCGCCTCTCATGCCGTCGTCCCCCAGCCTGCTGCAGTGCTAATTGATAGTGTCACCCAGGGCATTCTTCTCAGGGAAAAGGTGCAGGAATTCAACCTTGCACCACACCTTCCCCCAAAGTAGGGGGTGGGGGGGTGAGCGTGCCACAGCAACTGGGTGTGGGAGGGTCCTAAAGGGTAATTAAATACCACGAGGGTGCTACATACAGAGTGCAGAGTTCAGGTGGGTGCAGGGTACAGAGTGCAGGGTGCAGGTGGGTACAGAGTGCCGGGTGCAGGTAGGTGCAGGGGGGTACAGAGGGCAGGGTGCAGGTTGCAGGTGTGGTACAGAGGGCAGGGTTCAGGTGAGTGCAGGGTGCAGAGTGCAGGTGGGTACAGAGTGCAGGTAGGTGGTGGGTGCAGGGTGCAGGTGGGTAGAGAGTGCAGGGTGCAGGTGGGTACAGGGTGCAGGGTGAAGAATGCAGGAGGGTACAGAGGGATGGGTGCACAGTGCAGGTGGGTGGTAGATTCAGGTAGGAGGTGGGTGCATATGGGTACAGAGGGATGGGTGCACAGTACAGGTGGGTGGTAGATGCAGGTGGGTGGTGGGTGCAGGTGGGTACAGAGTGCAGGTGGGTACAGAGTGCAGGTGGGTGGTGGGTTCAGGGTGCAGGTGGGTACAGGGTGAAGAATGCAGGAGGGTGCAGGGGGTACAGAGGGATGGGTGCACAGTGCAGGTGGGTGGTGGGTGCAGGGGGAACAGAGGGATGGGTGCACAGTGCAGGTGGGTGGTAGATGGTGGTGGGTGCAAGGGGGTACAGAGTGCAGGTGGGTACAGAGTGCAGATGGGTACAGAGTGCATATGGGTTCAGGGTGCAAGTGGGTGCAGGTGGGTACAGAGTGCAGGGTGCAGGTGGGTTCAGGGTGCAGGTGGGTACAGGGTGCAAGGTGAAGAATGCAGGTGGGTGCAGGGGGGTACAGAGGGATGGGTGCACAGTGCAGGTGGGTGGTAGATGCTGGTGGGTGCAGGTGGGTACAGAGTGTAGGTGGGTACAGAGTGCAGGTGGGTGGTGGGTGCAGGTGGGTACCGAGTGCAGGGTGCAGGTGGGTTCAGGGTGCAGGTGGGTACAGGGTGCATGTGGGTAGAGGGTGCAGGGTGAAGAATGCAGGTGGGTACAGAGGGATGGGTGCACAGTGCAGGTGGGTGGTAGATGCAGGTGGGTGGTAGATGCAGGTGGGTGGTGGGTGCAGGTGGGTACAGAGTGCAGGTGGGTGGTGGGTTCAGGGTTCAGGTGGGTACAGGGTGCAGGTGGGTTCAGGGTGCAGGAGGGTGCAGGGTGAAGAATGCAGGTGGGTGCAGGAGGGTGCAGGGGGGTACAGAGGGATGGGTGCACAGTGCAGGTGGGTGGTAGATGCAGGTGGGTGGTGGGTGCAGGTGGGTACAGAGGGATGGGTGCACAGTGCAGGTGGGTGGTAGATGCAGGTGGGTGGTGGGTGAAGGGGGTGCAGGGGGATACAGAGGGATGGGTGCACAGTGCAGGTGGGTGGTAGATGCAGGGGGGTGTAGGTGGGTACAGAGTGTAGGTGGGTACAGAGTGTAGGTGGGTACAGAGTGCAGGTGAGGGGGTGGGGTGAGACAGAGATGGAGGGGGTGGGGTGAGACAAAGATGGAGGGGGTGGGGGTGAGACAGAGATGGAGGGGGTGGGGTGACACAGAGATGGAGGGGGTGGGGTGAGACAGAGAGGGGGGTGACAGGGAGGGGGTGGGGGTAAGACAGAGATGGAGGGGGTGGGGGTGGGTGTAAGACAGAGATGGTGGGGGTGTGACAGAGATGGAGGGGGTGGGGTGAGACAGAGAGGGGGTGACAGAGAGGGAGGGGGGGTAAGACAGAGATGGAGGGGGTGGGGGTCTGACAGAGATGGAGGGGGTGGGGTGAGACAGAGAGGGGGTGACAGAGATGGAGGGGGTGGGGGTAAGACAGAGACGGATGGGGTGGGGGTAAGACAGAGATGGAGGGGGTGGGGTGAGACAGAGAGGGGGGTGACAGAGATGGAAGGGGTGGGGGTAAGACAGAGATGGAGGGGGTGGGGTGAGACAGAGAGGGGGTGACAGAGATGGAGGGGGTGGGGGTAAGACAGAGATGAAGGGGGTAAGACAGAGATGGAGGGGGTGGGGTGGGGTGGGGGTGTGACAGAGAGGGGGGTGACAAAAAGGGAGGGGGTGAGGGTGTGACAGAGAGGGGGTTGACAGAGGAAGGGGGTGAGACAGAGATGGAGGGGGTGTGACAGAAGGGGGGTGACAGAGAAGGAGGGAGGTGAGACAGAGAGAGAGAGAGAGAGGGGGGTGAGACATTCTTCTCACTGGTGGCACACAGTGGATACCCGCGACCCCCCCCCCGTTCCTATTATGCCTGCCACGGCCGGCGATGGACACCCCCCGCACCTGTTGTTACTATTATGCCACGGTCGACGGTGGACACGCACCTGTTTCTATGCCGCGCCCGATTCTGGAGACAGAGCGAGGACTGATGTGGGCATCAAGGCAGCAGGTCACAGGTGCAGAAGTTGAGCCGCGCCGCCCGCGCTGAGAAACTGAAAGTACTGTGTGTGACGTGACTGACGTCACATCATCACACAGTGCAGTGTGACAGGCACAGGCTGAGCTCTGCTGAGGCTCGCCGCTCGCAGGTGGCTGGCTCAGTAGGGGAGCGGAGGAAGACACACACGCGGCGGTGCTGGGCATGTCGGCACCCCCTAGCAACGCCTCTGCCCGTCAGGCCAGATGGGCTCTGTTCCTGTCACGTTTTAATTATGTGGTCTCCTATTTACCCGGTTCCAAGAACGTCAGGGCGGATGCCTTATCACGTCAATACTCCGAGCTGTCCAGGGAGGAATCGATACCGACTTCGGTCATACCTCCAAATCAGATCCTGGCCGCCATTCGCACCAGCCTGACCTCTCCCCTTGGAGAGCAGATTTTGGCGGCCCAATCTGGTGCTCCCTCTGGGAGACCCAACGGCAGATGTTTCGTGCCCGAGGAGTTGCGCACTCGGTTGTTGCGAACCTACCATAACTCCAAAACCGCGGGGCATCCTGGAAAGAATCAGCTGTCCTGGGCTGTTTCACGTTTGTTCTGGTGGCCTTCTCTACGGTCTGACATTGCCGCATATGTAGCGGCATGCTCTGTTTGTGCCCAGAATAAGTCCCCTCGGCACCTTCCGTTGGGTCTTCTACAACCCATTACCACTGGGGAGCGTCCATGGTCACACCTTGGGATGGACTTCATTGTGGACCTTCCTGTGTCCCGAGGCCATATGGTCATTCTCATGATTGTGGATCGGTTTTCCAAAATGTGCCACTGTGTTCCACTCAAGAAATTACCCTCTGCACAAGAGTTGGCCACGGTTTTCGCCAGGGAGGTCTTCCAGTTGCACGGTTTGCCCAAAGAGATACTGTCAGATCGGGGGAAGTCAGTTTGTGTCCAGGTTCTGGGGCGCCTTTTGCTCCTCAGTCCAATGGGGCCGCAGAACGATCCAATCAGGCCCTGGAGCAATTTCTTCGTTGCTATGTCTCCGATCATCAGGACAATTGGGTTGACCTTCTGCCATGGGCTGAGTTTGCCAGGAACACAGCGGTTAACTCTTCCTCTGGGACATCTCCCTTCATGGCCAATTATGGGTTTCAACCTGCCGTGTTACCGGAGTCATTCTCTCCCCAAGATATTCCGGCTGTGGAGGATCACCTTTCTGCTCTACGTGCTTCTTGGGTACAGATCCAGAGGTCCCTCGAGGTCTCTGCGCAGCGCCAGAAACTCCAGGCTGATCGCAGACGGTCGCCTGCTCCTTCCTACCAGGTCGGAGACCGTGTATGGTTGTCCACTCGCAACCTCAACCTTCGAGTGCCCACTCCTAAGCTGGCTTGTTGGTCCCTTCCAAGTGCTCTGCAGGGTAAACCCGGTTGCCTATGCCCTTGCGCTCCCACCTGGCATGCGGGTCTCCAATGTGTTTCACATTTCCCTGTTGAAACCACTGGTGTGCAATCGCTTCACCTCCTCGGTTCCTCGGCCTCGTCCGGTCCAGGTGGGCGATCATGAAGAATATGAGGTGAGCGATATCCTGGACTCACGCTTGGTCCGCAGTCGGTTGCAGTTTTTGGTCCACTGGCGTGGTTATGGTCCAGAGGAGCGTTCTTGGGTTCCCTCCGCAGATGTCCATGCTCCTGTCTTGCTCCGAGCCTTCCACGCGCGCTTCCCCCAGAAACCGTTTTTTGCACCGCGGAGGAGGGGCACTTGAGGGGAAGGTACTGTCATGGTCTTAC